>NC_074668.1:5664149-5679149 GCF_029448725.1 Salvelinus fontinalis | reverse complement strand
TGCCTGCTGCCTGCTACCTGCTACCTGCTGCCTGCTGCCTGCTGCCTGCTGCCTGCCGCCTGCCGCCTGCCGCCTGCCGCCTGCCGCCTGCCGCCTGCCGCCTGCCGCCTGCCGCCTGCCGCCTGCCGCCTGCCACCTGCTACCTGCTCCCTGGTGTCTGCTGCCTGCTGCCTGCTACCTGCTACCTGCTCCCTGCTGCCTGCTACCTGCTGCCTGCTGCCTGCTACCTGCTACCTGCTACCTGCTGCCTGCTGCCTGCTACCTGCTGCCTGCTGCCTGCTGCCTGCTACCTGCTACCTGCTGCCTGCTGCCTGCTACCTGCTGCCTGCTGCCTGCTGCCTGCTACCTGCTACCTGCTACCTGCTACCTGCTGCCTGCTGCCTGCTACCTGCTACCTGCTACCTGTTACCTGCTGCCTGTTACCTGCTGCCTGCTACCTGCTACCTGCTACCTGTTACCTGCTGCCTGTTACCTGCTGCCTGCTACCTGTTACCTGCTGGCTGTTACCTGCTGCCTGCTACCTGCTGCCTGTTACCTGCTGCCTGTTACCTGCTACCTGCTGCCTGCTGCCTGCTGCCTGCTACCTGCTGTCTGCTACCTGCTACCTGCTACCTGCTACCTGCTACCTGCTGCCTGCTCCCTGCTGCTAATCATCAGATGGTGGAGAGGTAGTGGGCCCATGTGGGTAACTGGGGGGGCTCTGCCTTAACTGGGTAACTTTATTTTTTATTTTTTTACAAAATTCCATAATAAATTTATTCCATAATAAATAAATGTCACTGGTCAGATGTGTGAGTCGGGGGCTGGGCCCCAGGCTGTAAGGGGCCCTAGAGGCAACAAAAAATCTTCTTTTTTGTATTATTATAATTTCTCCAACCATAGGAGCCCACACTCAATGTTCAAAATACACCAGAGAGCAACATTTAGCCACAGAGGATTAATAGTTTAGAAAAAATAACTGGATTAAGTTTCATCACAAACAAATACAAGTAACTGCCAAAATCAAGGAAACACCGACAAAGGGTGTTTGGCCACCACGAGCTGCCAGTCAGTATGCCACTGTAACATAACAACACTGTAACATTACTGTAGGATATGATAAATATATACTGAATATATATGTCCTCCTAATATTGTACAACCTGTGTGCAGCTTCATTGGCCAGTTGTTTGTTTGAATTCAAGACCAGATTGATCTCAGTTTGTCAGTAAGAGTAGCCACTCATTTTGGTCATTTGTGTGGTATTAATTCTTAATCCTGCCCTGCGTGTGTGTATGTATATATGTGTGCGTGCGTGCGCGTGTGTGCGTGCGTGTCTGTGTGTGTGTGTTTGTGAGTGTCTGGACTTGTTTAACTATTCTTGCGTGGACCAGAATTCCCCACAAGAATAGTAAACAAACAAAAATTTGACCAACCGGGGACATTTAGTTAGTCCCCACAAGGTCAAATGGTTTTTCTAGGGGGTTTAGGGTTAATGTTAGAATTACGATAAGGGTTAGGAGCTAGGATTAGTTTTAGAGTTAGGGTAAAGGTTAGGTTTTTGGGTTAAGGTTAGGGTTAGGGTTAGGGCGAGGGTAAGAGCACAGGTTAGGGTTATGGTTAGGAGCTAGGGTTAGGAGTTAGGAGTTAGGGCTTAGAAGTTAGGGGTTAGGAGCTAGGGTTAGGAGCTAGGGTTAGGAGCTAGGGTGAGGAGCTAGGGTTAGGAGCTAGGGTTAGGAGTTAGGGTTAGGTGCTAGGGTTAGGAGTTAGGAGTTAGGAGTTAGGGATTAGGAGATAGGGGTTAGGAGCTAGGGTTAGGCGCTAGGGTTAGGAGTTAGGATTCTGAATGGGTGTCCCCACTAGTTTAACTGTAAAAGACTGTGTGTGTGTGTGTGTGTGTGTGTGTGTGTGTGTGTGTCTTCATTTTTTTTGCAAATTTATTAAAAAATATATATATTTACAGAAGCATTCCGACCCTTTGCTATGAGACTCGATATTGAGCTCAAATGCATTCTGTTTCCATTGATCATCCTTGAGATGTTTCTACAACTTGATTGGAGTCCACCTGTGGTAAATTAAATTGAATTTTGACATGATTTGGAGGGGGGGTGATATGTGTGATAGGTCTGCATGGCACGTCCTTGAAAACATCAGCCTGGCAGCCAGTTCAGCCAGCAGTCCTCTAAACGCCTCTGTATTGACCTCCCAGTCCCCTTAGCAGACAGCCTTCATCTGAACATGCCTGTGTATTTACCTCCCTGTGGGGGTCCTTTGTGTGTTTGCCATTGCTTCTCCTCCCAGACCTAATGTTCCTCTGTCGAGATGAATGCTCTCCGAACTGAGAGACAGCGAGAGAGTGTGTGTGCATGTGTGTTTGTGTGGGGTGGGGGGAGCTCCATTACTCATGGCGCTACGACACATCCAAACCTGCAGCAAAACAAGGTAGACCATGTAGATGAGAACGACTGAGTGCTCATTGACATACTGTATAGTCTTAACAAATATGAAACATACAGTATCCACATACCAACACACAGCACTGTATCTCACAACTGAAATAGTAATTTCAGTGTATAATGTACTGTTAAGTGCGAGATGAGATGTAGGACTCAGGATTTTATTGTGATTTAATTGTCTAGACAACCATATGATTTTTATTAAATGAAAAACAACCTACATATTGAATATTTCTGGAATATTTTATTTCAGCTCATGAAACATAGGACAAACACTTTACATGTTGAGTTTATATTTTTGTTCAGTATGTGATATAATAATTAATAGACTACATTTTGCACCCCTCTCCATCGCATTAAGATGAATGGTTTTTACCACTGGGCGGTTTTGGAGGCAACGTCTGCATCGAGCTAAAGCCTACAGCTGCCGCTTTCGAGGAGCAGGACACTAATCCCGTTATGCTCTCAGACGAACCATCAAACAGGCAAAGTGTCAATACAGGACTTAGATTGAATCCTACTACTCCGGCTCTGACGAGGAGAAACCCAACCGAGAGCTTCCCAGTAACACCATCCGGATGAGTAAAATGCATTTTACAGCACGCTCGCTTCGAGGCAAGGAACACTGAACCATGCGTGAGAGCATCAGCTGTTCCAGATGACGGTGTCATCACACTCTCCATTGCCGATGTGAGTAAGACCTTTAAATAAGTTAACATTCACAAGGCCGCTGGGCCAGACAGATTACCAGGACGCGTACTCAGAGCATGCGCTGACCAACTGGCAAGTATCTTCACTGACATTTTCAACCTGTCCCTGACCGCGTCTGTAATACCTACATGTTTCAAGCAGACCACCATAGTCCCTGTGCCCAAGAACACCGAGGTAAACTGCCTAAATGACTACCAACCCGTAGTACTCACATCTGTAGCCATGAAGTGCTTTGAAAGGCTGATCATGGCTCACATCAACACCATTATCCCAGAAACCCTAAACCCACTCCAATTTGCATACTGCCCCAACAGATCCACAGATGACGGAATCTCAAACGCACTCCACACTGCCCTTTCACACCTGGAAAAAAGGATCACAAAAGGAACACATTATGATGGCGCCGGAGAACAAGACTGACATTTTACGTGTTCCTGAACAATTTAGTTTTTTTGTTTGTTTCTTCGTGTTGTTTGTAACTTATTTTTTACCTATTTTGTACATAATTTTGCTGCTACCGTCTCTTATGACCGAAAATATCTTCTGGGCATCAGAACTGCGATTACTCACCACGGACTGGCAGAATCCTTTTTTCCCTTATATTTACATTTATTTCTATTTCACCTTTATTTAACCAGGTAGGCTAGTTGAGAGAAATATCTAACTTACAACTGCGACCTGGCCAAGATAAAGCAAAGCAGTGCGACACAAACAACAACACAGAGTTACACATGGAATAAACAAATGTACAGTCAATAATACAGTAGAAAAGTCTATATACAGTGTGTGCAAATGAGGTTAGATGATGAAGGTAAGGCAAGAAATAGGCCATGGTGGCGAAAATATTCCAATTTAGCAATTAAACACTGGAGTGATAGATGTGCAGAAGATGAATGTGCAAGTAGAGATACTGGGGTGCAAAGGAGCAAAAAATAAAAAATAATAATAATATGGGGATGAGGTAGTTGGATGGGCTATTTACAGATGGGCTATGTACAGGTGCAGTGATCTGTGAGCTGCTCTGACAGCTGATGCTTAAAGCTAGTGAGGGAGATATGAGTCTCCAGCTTCAGTGATTTTTGCAATTCGTTCCAGTCATTGTCAGCAGAGAACTGGAAGGAAAGGCGGCCTTATGAGGAAGAGTCTTTGGGGGTGACCATTGAAATATACCTGCTGGAGCGCGTGCTACGGGTGGGTGCTGCTATGGTGACCAGTGAGCTGAGTTAAGGCGGGGCTTTACCTAGCAGAGATTTATAGATGACCTGGAGAGTCAGTTCATCAGAGAGTCTCTGGGTGAGAGGCTTTTTTTTAATGGATAATGGCGGACGGAAGACAGGGTGGTGCGGCAGGTGCCGCTTCTCATCCGAATGCTGTTATTATATCCAAAACATCAGGTGGTCAAATAGTCAAAGACACGACAACGCCGACCCCAGCTAAGTAACTCATGCTGTAACGGCGGTCCTCCTCCTCTTCATCTTCGGAAGAGGAGGAGTATTGAGGGAACCAAGGCGCAGCGTAGTGAAATGACATTTTATTAACGAAAAAACACGAACTTGAATAAACTAACAAAAATAACAAACGGTGGAGACAGACCTATACGACAAACTTACATAAAACAAGAAGAACGCACGAATAGGACAATTAGACTACACAAACCGAACAAACCGTAAACAGTCCCGTATGGTGCAAACAATTACACAGACACGGAAGACAATCACCCACAACGAACACTGTGACAACGCCTACCTAAATATGACTCTTAATTAGAGGAACGCCAAACACCTACCTCTAATTAAGAGCCATACCAGGCAACCCAAAACCAACACAGAAACAGAAAACATAGAATGCCCACCCAACCTCACGTCCTGACCAACTAACACACATAACAAACTAACATAAATAGGTCAGGAACGTGACATAACCCCCCCCCCCATAAGGTGCGAACTCCGGGCGCACCAGCACAAAGTCTAGGGGAGGGTCTGGGTGGGCATCTAACCACGGTGGTGGCTCAGGCTCCGGGCGAGGTCCCCACCCCACCATAGTCAATCCCAACCTCCATCTACCCCTAAAAATGTCCACCCATATCCCACAAAATCCTCTTTGTAACATCCATGACAGGGACAGCACCGGGACAGAGGAATAAATCAAGACAGAGGGATAGATAAGAATAAAGAGGTAGATCAAGATAGAGAGGGAGATCATAATAGAGGGGCAACTCCGGACTGAAAGGCAGCTCCGGACAGAGAGACAGCTCTGGACTGAGGGGCAGTTCTGGGTATATAGCCATTTCTGGCTGAAGGGCAGCTCCTGGCTGACTGACGGCTCTGGACGCTCATGGCAGGCTGACGGCTCTCGACGCTCATGGCAGGCTGACGGCTCTCGACGCTCATGGCAGGCTGACGGCTCTCGACGCTCATGGCAGGCTGACGGCTCTCGACGCTCATGGCTGGCTGACGGCTCTCGACGCTCATGGCTGGCTGACGGCTCTCGACGCTCATGGCTGGCTGACGGCTCTCGACGCTCATGGCTGGCTGACGGCTCTCGACGCTCATGGCTGGCTGACGGCTCTCGACGCTCATGGCTGGCTGACGGCTCTCGACGCTCATGGCTGGCTGACGGCTCTCGACGCTCATGGCTCTCTGACGGCTCTGGCTGCTCATGGCTCGCTGGCAGCACTGGCAGATCCTGTCTGGTTGGCGGCTCTGGCAGATCCTGTCTGGTTGGCGGCTCTGGCAGATCCTGTCTGGTTGGCGGCTCTGGCAGATCCTGTCTGACGGGCGGCTCTAGCGGCTCCTGTCTGGCGGGCGGCTCTAGCGGCTCCTGTCTGGCGGGCGGCTCTAGCGGCTCCTGTCTGGCGGGCGGCTCTAGCGGCTCCTGTCTGGCGGACGGCTCTGTAGGCTCATGGCAGACGGGCGGCTTTGCAGGCTCATGGCAGACGGGCGGCTTTGCAGGCTCATGGCAGACGGGCGGCTTTGCAGGCTCATTGCAGACGGATGGCTCAGACGGCGCTGGGGAGACGGATGGCTCAGATGGCGCTGGGGAGACGGATGGCTCAGATGGCGCTGGGGAGACGGGTGGCTCAGATGGCGCTGGGGAGACGGATGGCTCAGATGGCGCTGGGGAGACGGATGGCTCTGGCCGGATAAGGCGCACTGTAGACCTGGTTCGTGGTGCCGGAACTGGAGGCACCGGGCTAAGGATACGCACCTTCCTACTAGTGCGGGGAGCAGGGACAGGGCACACTGTACTCTCAAAGCCCACTCTATACCTGATGCGTGGTACCGGCACTGGTGACACCGGGCTGAGGACAAGCACATCAGGATTAGTAGGGGGAGAAGATACAATGTGTACAGGGCTCTGGAGACGCACAGGAGGCTTAGTGCGTGGTGCCGGAACTGGAGGCACCGAACTGGATACAAGCACTACAGGGAGAGTGCGTGGAGGAGGAACAGGGCTCAGGAGACGCACTGGTAGCCTAGTGCGTAGTGTAGGCACTGTAGGTACTAGGCTGGGGCGGGGAGGTGGCGCCGGAAATACCGGACCGTGGAGGCGTACTGGCACTCTTGAGCATTGAGCCTGCCCAACCTTACCTGGTTGAATGCTCCCGGTCGCCCGACCAGTGCGGGGAGGTGGAATAACCCGCACCGGCCTATGTAGGCGAACCGGGGAAACCATGCGTAAGGCAGGTGCCATGTATGCCGGCCCGAGGAGACGCACTGGAGACCAGACGTGTTGAGCCGGCCTCATGACACCTGGCTCAATACCCAATCTAGCCCTACCAGTGCGGGGAGGTGGAATAACCCGCACTGGGCTATGCACTCGTACAGGAGACACCGTGCGCTCTACTGCGTAACACGGCGCCTGCCCGTACTCCCGCTCTCCACGGTAAGCCTGGGAAGTGGGCGCAGGTCTCCTACCTGCCCTTGGCCCACTACCTCTTAACCCCCCCCCCAATACATTTTTGGGTGTTACTCACGGGCTTTTTGGGCTTCCGTGCCAGACACGTTCCCTCATAACTCCGGTTCCTCTCTCCGGTAGCCTCTGCTCTCCTCAGTGCCTCCAGCTGTTCCCATGGGAGGCGATCCCTACCAGCCAGGATCTCCTCCCATGTGTAGCAACCTTTCCCGTCCAATATATCGTCCCAAGTCCATTCCTCCTTCTTTTCCTGTCCCTTACTCCATTTACTCCGCTGCTTGGCTCTGGATTGGTGGGTGATTCTGTAACGGCGGTCCTCCTCCTCTTCATCTTCGGAAGAGGAGGAGTATTGAGGGAACCAAGGCGCAGCGTAGTGAAATGACATTTTATTAACGAAAAAACACGAACTTGAATAAACTAACAAAAATAACAAACGGTGGAGACAGACCTATACGACGAACTTACATAAAACAAGAAGAACGCACGAATAGGACAATTAGACTACACAAACCGAACAAACCGTAAACAGTCCCTATGGTGCAAACAATTACACAGACACGGAAGACAATCACCCACAACGAACACTGTGACAACGCCTACCTAAATATGACTCTTAATTAGAGGAACGCCAAACACCTGCCTCTAATTAAGAGCCATACCAGGCAACCCAAAACCAACACAGAAACAGAAAACATAGAATGCCCACCCAACCTCACGTCCTGACCAACTAACACACATAACAAACTAACATAAATAGGTCAGGAACGTGACACATGCAAAGAGTTAAAGTGCTATTATGTGTTTTATCTCTAGTACTCTGCCATGATTATCAGTTATGTAGCTGCTCTACTGATAATCTCAGTGCGTCCTTGCTGGGATGACACAATCAATCTACTTCCGGGGAGAATATCAACACCAAACACATTGGTTCCAACGGTCCACGGGAGCGGACAGTATACAGCATACCATAATGTTCTGAATAATGGCCCAGTCCCTCGCTCCCTATTCCACTGAACCGCTTAGGCGTAACAAACACAAGTCCAACATTTATCGGAAACTGTTAAACTACCTGTTCACTACCCTCCTGCTCTCCGGGGATGTGCAACTCAATCCTGGGCCCAACATCACCGAGCCAGCGATACTCACCGGAGTGGAAAGCAGTGGATGGCCTCATCCACTGATCATCGCTGCTGTGGAAGTGGGTGAGTGCTATGGTCCCATGGTTTCTCTCGACTCACCCGGCTCCAGGATAGATTTTGACTCTTCAAACATACCCAAGTCGCTATATGCGATCCCCGACTCAGCTTCTGGTACGCAAGCTGTTAGTTCCCCGCATCCAGTGCAGGCGGGAGGGATTGTTAATTGCTCTACCGAACTGCCACTAATCAAAACGAAACAATACGGCCTAAACCCAGCCGTCAGAAAACACAGAAAATGTAACTTTTTTCAATGTGTCAATCACTGTCGAGTCATCTGGGACCCACGAGCTGAGCCCAAGGGACTACTAGGGGGGCACTTGAACATTCGTAGTGTCGTTCCAAAAAGTGATCAAATTCAACATTTACTCACAGACTCCAACCTTGACTTCCTCTGCCTCTCAGAGACATGTCCTCTGCCTCTCAGAGACATGTCCTCTGCCTCTCAGAGACATGTCCTCTGCCTCTCAGAGACATGGCTCCATAAAAACTCTCCATATGCTGCTTTGATTGTGCCTGGCTACAATGTTCTCAGGAGAGACAGGATTGAAGGAAGAGGAGGGGGAGTGAGGATTTACATTAAAGAACATATCCAATGTAAACAAATTGAGTGGTCATGTGATAATGAACTAGAATGTATTGATCTGAATGTTACACTGTCTCCCCAAATGTCTTTTACCCGTATTGGAATGTATAGGCCACCTTCCACCAAAAGTGTGTTTTTTGATCAGTTTAATAACATGCTTAGGGAATGTGATTTTGGGAAAGAGGTCATCTTAATGGGAGATTTTAACATTAATTATGAAGACAAGTCTTGTAGGAAAACCCTCAAACGGATCACTAATCCCTTTGACCTTACACAGCTAGTTAAAGGGCCAACCAGGGTGACTTGTTGCTCTAAAACACAGATTGATTTGGTGTTCAGTAATAAACCAGAGAGAGTGACTAAATCATTCAATATGGTTACTGGGCTATCTGATCATAATCTGACACTTATAGCCAGAAAGCTGTCTAAGAGCAGGTTTAACCTCTCTACTGAACAGGTTTAACCTCTCTACTGAACAGGTTTAACCTCTCTACTGAGCAGGTTTAACCTCTCTACTGAACAGGTTTAACCTCTCTACTGAACAGGTTTAACCTCTCTACTGAACAGGTTTAACCTCTCTACTGAGCAGGTTTAACCTCTCTACTGAACAGGTTTAACCTCTCTACTGAACAGGTTTAACCTCTCTACTGAACAGGTTTAACCTCTCTACTGAACAGGTTTAACCTCTCTACTGAGCAGGTTTAACCTCTCTACTGAACAGGTTTAACCTCTCTACTGAACAGGTTTAACCTCTCTACTGAACAGGTTTAACCTCTCTACTGAACAGGTTTAACCTCTCTACTGAACAGGTTTAACCTCTCTACTGAACAGGTTTAACCTCTCTACTGTTAGAAAGCCGGATCAACTAAGAATACCTAAGAATTAATTAAACTATTTTGAAAACGCAATTAAGGGAATTAACTGGAATTATCTCTTGTCCTATACAGACGCGGAAGCTGATAGTCAGGTTTTTCTATCCACAATCCAGACTAGAATAAATGGTTTTCTAAAGAAAATCAAATCCAAACCTGGCCACAAGAGCACTCTTCCTTGGCTAAATGGAGAAATCTGGAAATTGATGAAAGAATGAGATTATGCTCTAAAAATAGCCCTAAGATCCAAATTAGAGCATGACAGACGTAGGTTTACCATGTTGAGAAATAAGGTGATGAAAGAAATCAGACAGGCCAAGGCAAACTTTTTTATTAACATAATTGGTGAAGCAAAGGGAAATTCTAAATTGATCTGGGAGAATCTAAAAAAGTTAACAGAGAAAGACCATAGCAACACTGTAAAAAGACTAGAAACCATGGTGAATAACAATCTAACACAGGATGCAGTCGAAATAGCAATAGCCTTCAATTGCTACTTTATTGACTCTGTCAGGGTACTGACACAGAACCCCTCCACTGGTTACTTGGGCTCAGTGCTAGTAAATGATACTCAACCTGTCTTCATCATAAGGGAGGTTTCTGAGTCAAAGGTGGACAAGGTGATTAGCTCACTAAAGAACTCTAAAGCCAAAGATGTGTTTGGGCTGGACTCTACCTTTCTTAAAAACTACAAAGAGTCACTCATTGGTCCCATTACTAAGGTCACCAACACATCTATTGGTCTGGGGGTGTTTCCAAGGGTATGGAAGTCGGCCATAATAACGGCCATCTTTAAATCGGACGACCCTGCTGACTCCCTCGAGTAACTACAGACCCATTAGTATACTACCTGTGGTGTCAAATGTTGTTAAAAAGTGTGTAGCAGAACAACTGATTGCCCACCTCAACAACAGCCCCTTCACATTACACTCCATGCAGTTTGGCTTCAGAGCGAAACACTCCACAGAAACGGCCAACTGCTTTCTTCTGGAAAATGTGAAGTCCAAGATGGACAAAGGGGCCGTTGTTGGGGCTGTGTTTCTGGACCTAAGGAAGGCTTTTGATACCATGACATTCTCATCACAAAATTGTCTAAGTTCAACTTTTACCCCGATGCCTTGATATGGATGAAATCATACCTTGAACTCAGTGTGTCAGAGTGAGCAACGAGCTGTCGCCCCACTCTTAGCTATGATGTAGGCGTGCCCCAAGGGTCAATACTGGGGCCCCTCCTGTTCAGCCTGTACATTAATGATCTGCCTTCTGTCTGTATGCAGATGTATGCAGATGATACAGTGATATATGTGCACGCAAAGAGCACACAACAAGCTGCACAAATTCAACCTCGCTAATTTCCGATTTATACGAAATTGTTTGACTACAGAGGTAGCAAAACTGTACTTCAAATCTATGATACTCCCCCACTTAACATACTGCTTGACTAGTTGGGCCCAAGCTTGCTGTACAACATTAAAACCTATTCAGTCTGTCTACAAACAAGCTCTCAAAGTGCTTGATAGGAAGCCCAATAGCCATCATCACTGTTACATCCTCAGAAAGCATGAGCTCCTGAGTTGGGAAAATCTTGTGCAATACACCGACGCATGTCTTGTATTCAAGATCCTAAATGGCCAGGCTCCTCCCCCTCCACTCAGTATTTTTGTTAAACAGAAAACCCAAACATATGGCAGCAGATCCACAAGGTCTGCCATGAGAGGTGACTGTATAGTTCCCTTAACGAAATGCACCTTTAGTCAATCTGCTTTCTCTGTGAGAGCTTCCCATGTCTGGAATACACTGCCATCAGACACACATAACACACTTTCACAAATGCATGAAGACATGGCTAAAGGTCAATCAGATTTGTGAACATAATTCCTAGCTGTGTATTGCCGCTTTCCATGTTGTCTGTTGTCTGTAGCTTGTGAGGTGTGGAAACACGTTGCTTTTCTGAATTTTGTCTTGCTGCTTTTTGTTCTATGTTGCTCTGTCTGTATGCTATGTCTTGCTTGTCCTATGTTGCTCTGCGTGTGCTCACTGCTCAATGATTGTCTATATTGTAATTGTTTTTAATAACCTGCCCAGGGACTGCGGTTGAAAATTAGACGGCTGGCTAAAACCGGCACTTTAACTGAAACGTTGATTAATGTGCAACTGTCCCTGTAAAAATTAACTAAACTTAAACTCAAACCTGGAGCCAGTGGGTTTGGTGACGGATATGTAGCGAGGGCCAGCCAACGAGAGCATACAGGACGCAGTGGTGGGTGGTATATGGGGCTTTGGTGACAAAACGGATGGCACTGTGATAGACCGCATCCAATTGCTGGAGTGTTGGAGGCTATTTTATAAATGACATCGCCGAAGTCAAGGATCGGTAGGATAGTCAGTTTTACGAGGGTATGTTTGGCAGCATGAGTGAAGGAGGCTGTGTTGCGAAATAGGAAGCCGATTCTAGAATTAATTTTGGATTGGAAATGCTTAATATGAGTCTGGAAGGAGAGCTTACAGTCTAACCAGACACCTAGGTATTTTTAGTTGTCCACATATTCTAAGTCAGAACCGTCCAGAGTAGTGATGCTGGACGGGCGGGCAGGTGCAGGCAGCGATCGGTTGAAGAGCATGCATTTAGTGTTACTTGCATTTAAGAGCAGTTGGAGGCCACGGAAGGAGAGTTGTATGGCATTGAAGCTTGTCTGGAGGTTAGTTAGCACAGTGTCCAAGGAAGGGCCAGAACTATACAGAATGGTGTCGTCTGCACAGAGGTGGATCAGAGAATAACCACCAGCAAGAGTGACATCATTGATGTATACAGAGAAAAGAGTCGGCCTGACAATTGAACCCTGTGGCACCCCCATAGAGACTGCCAGAGGTCCGGACAACAGGCCCTCCGATTTGACACACAAACTCTGTCTGAGAAGTAGTTGGTGAACTAGGCGAGGCAATCAATTGAGAAACCAAGGCTGCTGAGTCTGCCGATAAGAATGTGGTGATTGACAGAGTCGAAAGCCTTGGCCAGGTCGATGAAGATGTATGTTGAAACTGAGGTAAAAAATATTTAAAAAAATATGCGAAATATATACAAAGGAAAAAACATATACACACGGGACACAACAAGACGAAGGCAAAGACGTCTGAACTGCTATGCCATCTTGGTACAATTTTTAACGAGTCTGACGAGCCCGACTTGAATGATATACTGCTTTCCCGGGAACAGGCCCAGATCCCTGTGATATGCATGAAGAGGTGGCAGAGAAAAAGGATCCAGAGGGCGGGCTGCCTTCTGAGAATTCATAGGCGATCGAATAAACCCCCACTTCCTTCCATTCTGCTAGCAAATGTGCAATCTTTGGAGAAATAAATAGATGACCTACGCGGAAGATTAAACTACCAACAGGGCATTCAAAAGTATATCTAACCCTTCACCCTTGGCCTCCCGGGTGGCGCAGTGGTCTAGGGCACTGTATCGCAGTGCTAGCTGCGCCACCAGAGTCTCTGGGTTCGCGCCCAGGCTGGGCTGGGTTCGTGCCCAGGCTCTGTCGCAGCCGGCCGCAACTGGGAGGCCCGTGGGGCGACGCACAATTGGCATAGCGTCGTTAGGGAGGGTTTGGCCGGTAGGGATATCCTTGTCTCAGTATGTAAAATGTATGCACTCTACTGTAAGTCGCTCTGGATAAGAGCGTCTGCTAAATGACTAAAATGTAAATGTAAAATGTTCACGGAGTCGTGGCTGAATGACGACATTGTCAACATACATCTGCATGGCTATACGCTGTATCGACTGGATAGAACAGCGGCGTCTGGTAAGACAAGGGGTGGCGGACTATGTACAGTATATTTGTAAATAACAGCTGGTGCACGATATGTAAGGGAGTCTAGAGGTTTTACTCGCCTGAGGTAGAGTACCTCATGATAAGCTGTAGACCACACTATCTACCTAGGGAGTTTTCATCTGTATTTTTCTTAGCTGTCTACATACCATCACAGACTGATGCTGGAACTATTACCGCACTGAATGAGCTATATTCCGCCATAAGCAAACAGGAAAACGTTTACCCAGAGGCAGCGCTCCTAGTAGACGGGGACTTTAATGGAAGGAAACTTAAATCCGTGCACTGAATGAGCTGTATTCCGCCATAAGCAAACAGGAAAACGTTTACCCAGAGGCAGCGCTCCTAGTAGACGGGGACTTTAATGGAAGGAAACTTAAATCCGTCTTGCTAAACATCCTCCCTGAGCTAAAGGCAAGAGCTGCCGCTTTCAAGGAGCGGGACTCTAACACGGAAGCTTATAAGAAATCCCGCTATGTGCTCTGACAAACCATCAAACAGGCAAAGCTTCAATACCGGACTAAGATCGAATCGTACTACACTGGCTCTGACGCTCGTCGAATATGGCAGGGCTTGCAAACCACAACAGATTACAAAGGGAAGCACAACCGAGAGCTGACCAGTGACACTAGCCTACCAGACGAGCTAAGCATCTTCTATGCTCGCTTCGAGACAAATAACACTGAAACATGACTGAGAGCACCAGCTGTTCTGGAAGACTGTGTGATCACGCTCCCCGCAGCTGATACTTGTTACAGGTACACCCTGCATATAGCCTTGGTACCGGTACACCCTGTATATAGCCTTGGTAGCGGTACCCCCTGTATATAGCCTTGGTACCGGTACCCCCTGTATATAGCCTTGGTACCCGTACCCCCCTGTATATAGCCTTGGTACCGGTACCCCCTGTATATAGCCTTGATACCGGTACCCCCTGTATATAGCCTTGGTACCGGTACCCCCTGTATATAGCCTTGTTATTGTTACCGGTATTGTGTTACTACTATTAATATTTACTTTAGTTTATTTAGTAAGTATTTTCTTAACTCTTATTTTCTTTAAACTGCACTGCTAGTTAAGGGCCTGTAAGCAAACATTTCACGTTAAGGTATTTGGCGCATGTGACAAATAACATTTGATTTGATTTAAGTGACAAGGTGACGGGAGGATTGGGAGGGACACAGGGACGAGGTGACAGGAGGATGGGAGGGTTGGGAGGGACACAGAGACGAGGTGACAGGAGGACGGGAGGGTTGGGAGGGACACAGGGACGAGGTGACAGGAGGACGGGAGGGTTGGGAGGAACACAGGGACGAGGTGACAGGAGGACAGGAGGATTGCGAGGGACACAGGGACGAGGTGACAGGAGGACGGGAGGGTTGGGAGGGACACAGGGACGAGGTGACAGGAGGACGGGAGGGTTGGGAGGGACACAAGGACGAGGTGACAGGAGATGGG
>NC_074668.1:5489149-5659149 GCF_029448725.1 Salvelinus fontinalis | reverse complement strand
GCTGGTACTGGGACTGGGGTTGGGGGCTGGGACTGGGACTGGGGTTGGGGCTGGGACTGGGACTGGGTCTGGGGAGCTTTAGGACTGGGACTGAGACTGGGGTTGGGGCTGGGACTGGGACTGGGGCTGGGGTTGGGGCTGGGGTTGGGGCTGGGACTGGGACTGGGGCTGGGACTGGGACTGGGACTGGGGATGGGACTGGGGTTGGGGTTGGGGTTGGGGCTGGGACTGGGACTGGGACTGGGACTGGGGTTGGGGGCTGGGACTGGGACTGGGACTGGGGTTGGGGGCTGGGACTGGGGTTGGGGCTGGGGTTGGAGGCTGGGACTGGGACTGGGGCTGGGGGCTGGGACTGGGACTGGGGTTGCGGCTGGGTCTGGGACTGGGACTGGGGCTGGGGTTGGGGCTGGGACTGGTGTTGGGGGCTGGGACTGGGACTGGGGTTGGAGGCTGGGACTGGGACTGGGACTGGGGGCTGGGACTGGGACTGGGGTTGGGGCTGGGACTGGGACTGGGGCTGGGGTTGGGGCTGGGACTGGGACTGGGGCTGGGGTTGGGGTTGGGGCTGGGACTGGGGTTGGGGTCTGGAACTGGGACTGGGGTTGGGGTTGGGGTTGGGGGCTGGGACTGGGACTGGGGTTGGGGGCTGGGACTGGGACTGGGGTTGGGGTTGGGGCTGGGACTGGGACTGGGGTTTGGGGCTGGGACTGGGACTGGGGTTGTGGTTGGGGCTGGGACTGGGGTTGGGGGCTGGGACTGGGACTGGGGTTGGGGGCTGGAACTGGGACTGGGGTTGGGGGCTGGGACTGGGACTGGGGTTGGGGGCTGGGACTGGGACTGGGACTGGGGTTGGGGTTGGGGCTGGGACTGGGACTGGGACTGGGACTGGGGCTGGGGCTGGGGACTGGGACTGGGACTGGGACTGGGACTGGGGTTGGGGGCTGGGGCTGGGACTGGGACTGGGGCTGGGGCTGGGACTGGGACGGAAGCCTGCTATTGCCTGAGGGCAGAAGTGAAAGGTGTTGTTTTCAGACCAGGTTCCATGAAACATGAACGACTCTTGCTGTTCACTTGGACAGCAAAGGGAAATGCCTTCCACCATCCATCCACTCCGACCCACACACATACACACACACACACCACACAGCAGTGAAACCTGGACGCAGGACTGCCTTTCTGTGACCCTTGACACGGGGTGACCTGTCGTCTGTCAGCGTTCCCCTTCAGGCTGTCACCAAGCTAAATACCAACATTTCTCTCTGCCCTCCCTCTGTCTCCCCTCCCTGTTTCTCTGCCCTCCCTCTGTCTTCCTCCCCATTTATCTGTCCTCCCTCTGTCTTCCTCCCTGTTTCTCTGTCCTCCCTCTGTCTCCCCCCCCTGTTTCTCTGTCCTCCCTCTGTCTTCCTCCCTGTTTCTCTGTCCTCCCTCTGTCTTCCTCCCTGTTTCTCTGCCCTCCCTCTGTCTTCCTCCCCATTTATCTGTCCTCCCTCTGTCTTCCTCCCTGTTTCTCTGTCCTCCCTCTGTCTTCCTCTCTGTTTCTCTGTCCTCCCTCTGTCTTCCTCCCTGTTTCTCTGCCCTCCCTCTGTCTTCCTCCCTGTTTCTCTGCCCTCCCTCTGTCTTCCTCCCTGTTTCTCTGCCCTCCCTCTGTCTTCCTCCCTGTTTCTCTGCCCTCCCTCTGTCTTCCCCCCTGTTTCTCTGTCCTCCCTCTGTCTTCCTCCCTGTTTCTCTGCCCTCCCTCTGTCTTCCTCCCTGTTTCTCTGCCCTCCCTCTGTCTTCCTCCCTGTTTCTCTGCCCTCCCTCTGTCTTCCCCCCATTTCTCTGTACCCTCCCTCTGTCTTTCCTCTCCTTCTACCCTATTCTGTAACCCCCAGGTATAAACTGACTCTGTGGAAGGTAAAGACACAGTACTTCCCAGGTATAAACTGCCTCTGTGGAAGGTAAAGACACAGTACTCCCCAGGTATAAACTGACTCCGTGGAAGGTAAAGACACTGAAAGAGAAAAAGGCAAAGGAAAAATCTGTCTACCTAATTCACACAGCATGCCCCTGAGGACCTCTTAAAGTCTGCCAGGCAAAGCTTTGAAAAGCGAGAGTGAGAGCCGCAGTAGAAACCTACAGGTAGCTAGTCTCCTTGACACTAGCACCACTTGGAAGTTGAATTCTAAAGTGGTTGAACTCCAGGTTCAGCTGGCTCTGAATGCCCTACCATGGAGGAATTATCTTCATTATGTCCCAGATGGCATCCTATACCGATTATAGTGCACTAGTTTACACTAGCGCCCTATGGGCCATTTGGGATTAACCCAATTATGTTGGCTCATTGATTAGCATCTATTTATAAATGGGACGGACCTCTAGGTGTGAGTGGCTCATAAAGACTTGATTAAATCATTGTGAAATTTCAGATTTCAAATGTGGATTAAGTGTCTTTCTTTTTGCGATCAAGCTTTTATAATTTTTGAATTGATAGGACAAAAAAAAAAACTCTAACAGACAATATACAAATACACATTTAGTGAGTGTGCATAGACCCAGTGCAAGAGTCAGTGCAAAACAATTATGATACAAAAAATAAAGTGGGTCAATGTAAATATCCCAGGTATCCATTTGATTAACTGTTCAGTAATCCTATGTAAAATGTAACATGTAAAAATGAACGATTATACAACAACAAAGCTGTAAAAACAATAAAAGTTATTTTTGTTCTCCGAAGAGGGGTGGTGGTGGAAGGGTGAATAATACATTAAAATACAGTTCCTCAGTCATATGGTGTTAAGGTTGTCAATGTCGTTCTCCTCCTCAGATGAGGAGGAGCATGGATCGGACCAAGATGCGGAGTAGGAGGTATTCATGATTTTAATGGCAAACCAACAAACACTACAAATTAACAAAACAACAAACGTGACTAACCTGCAACAGTCCTGTGTGGCCCAAACGCTAACACAGGAAACAAACACCCACAAAACACCAGTGAAACCCTGGCTGCCTTAGTATGACTCTCAATCAGAGACAAACGATACACACCTGTCTCTAATTGAGAATCATACCAGGCCGAACACAAAACCCCACATAGAAATAGAAAACATAGACTGCCCACCCAACACTCACGCCCTGACCAATAAAGACATATAAAACAAGAGAAAACAGGTCAGGAACGTGACATAACCTCCCCCTTAAGGTGCGAACTCCGGGCGCACCAGCACAAAGTCTAGGGGAGGGTCTGGGTGGGCATCTGACCACGGTGGTGGCTCAGGCTCTGGGCGAGGTCCCCACCCCTCCATAGTCACTCCCCGCTTCCGTATCCCCCTCCCAATGACCACCCTCCAACTCAACCCACCTAAATGAAGGAGCAGCATCGGGATAAGGGCCAGCACCGGGATAAGGGGCAGCAGCTCCGGGATAAGGGGCAGCAGCTCATGACTGGAGGGCAGCTCATGACTGGCGGGCGTCTCTGGCAGCTCCTGACTGGCGGGCGTCTCTGGCAGCTCCTGACTGGCGGGCGTCTCTGGCAGCTCCTGACTGGCGGGCGTCTCTGGCAGCTCCTGACTGGCGGGCGTCTCTGGCAGCTCCTGACTGGCGGGCGTCTCTGGCAGCTCCTGACTGGCGGGCGTCTCTGGCAGCTCCTGACTGGCGGGCGTCTCTGGCAGCTCCTGACTGGCGGGCGTCTCTGGCAGCTCCTGACTGACGGACGTCTCTGGCAGCTCCTGACTGACGGACGGCTCTACTGGCTCGGGACAGACGGGCGGCTCTAATGGCTCGTGGCAGACGGATGACTCAGATGGCGCTGGGCAGACAGATGGCTCAGACGGCGCTGGGCAGACGGATGGCTCAGATGGCGCTGGGCAGACGGATGGCTCAGATGGCGCCGGGCAGACGGATGGCTCAGACGGCGCGGGGCAGACGGGCAGTTCAGGCGCCGCTGGGCAGACGGGCAGTTCAGGCACCGCTGGGCAGACGCCAGACTCTGGCCGGCTGAGACGCACTATAGGCCTGATGCGTGGTGCCGGAACTGGAGGTACCGGGCTGAGGGCACGCACCTCAGGGCGAGTGCGGGGAGGAGGAACAGGGCTCTGGTGATGCACTGGAAGCCTGGTGCGTGGTGTAGGCACTGGTGGTACTGGGCTGGGGCGGGAAGGTGGCACCGGATATACCGGACCGTGAAGGAGGACACGCACTCTTGAGCACCGAGCCTCTCCAACCTTACCAGGTTGAATGGTCCCCGTAGCCCTGCCAGTGCGGCGAGGTGGAATAGCCCGCACTGGGCTATGCAGGCGAACCGGGGACACCACCTGTAAGGCTGGTGCCATGTACGCCGGCCCGAGGAGACGTACTGGAGGCCAGATACGTTGGGCCGGCTTCATGACATCCGGCTCGATGCCCAACCTAGCCCTCCCAGTGCGGCAAGGTGGAATAGCCCGCACTGGGCTAAGCAAGCGTACTGGGGACACCGTGCGCTTTACCGCATAACACGGTGTCTGACCAGTACGACGCCCTCTCACTCCACGGTAAGCCCGGGGAGTTGGCTCAGGTATCCAACCCGGCTTCGCCACACTCCCCTTTAGCCCCCCCCCAAGACATTTTTGGGTGAGCCTCTCGGGTTTCCAGCCACTCTGCCTTGCCTTAGCCTCATAAAACCTCCTCTCCGCTTTCGCTGCCTCCAGCTCCGCTTTGGGGCGGCGACACTCCACTGGCTCTGCCCAGGGTCCTTTACCGTCCAGGATCTCCTCCCAAGTCCATTCCTCTTCTCTCCATTGCTTTGGTTCTTGCCGTCCTTCTCCAATCCGCTTGGTCCTGGTTTGGTGGGTGTTTCTGTAAAGGTTGTCAATGTCGTTCTCCTCCTCAGATGAGGAGGAGCATGGATCGGACCAAGATGCGGAGTAGGAGGTATTCATGATTTTAATGGCAAACCAACAAACACTACAAATTAACAAAACAACAAACGTGACTAACCTGCAACAGTCCTGTGTGGCCCAAACGCTAACACAGGAAACAAACACCCACAAAACACCAGTGAAACCCTGGCTGCCTTAGTATGACTCTCAATCAGAGACAAACGATACACACCTGTCTCTAATTGAGAATCATACCAGGCCGAACACAAAACCCCACATAGAAATAGAAAACATAGACTGCCCACCCAACTCTCACGCCCTGACCAATAAAGACATATAAAACAAGTAAAAAACAGGTCAGGAACGTGACATATGGCTTCAGGGTAGAAGCTATTAAGGAGCCTTTTTGGTCCCAGACTTGGTGCTCCGGTACCGCTTGCCTTGCGATAGCAGAGACAACAGTGTATGACTTGGGTGGCTGGATTCTTTGACAAAATGTAGGGCCTTCCTCTGACACCGCCTGGTATAGAGTTCCTGGATGGCAGGAAGCTTGGCCTGAGTGATGCACTGGGCCGTACGCACTACCTTATGTAAATCCAAATCATCAAATAACATTTATTTGGTCACATACTCACGTTTAGCAGATATTATTTAGTTACTTTAACTGGTGTTAAATAGAGTTACTTTAACTGGTGTTAAATAGAGTTACTTTAACTGGTGTTAAATATAGTTACTTTAACTGGTGTTAAATAGAGTTACTTTAACTGGTGTTAAATAGAGTTACTTTAACTGTTGTTAAATAGAGTTACTTTAACTGTTGTTAAATAGAGTTACTTTAACTGGTGTTAAATAGAGTTACTTTAACTGTTGTTAAATAGAGTTACTTTAACTGGTGTTAAATAGAGTTACTTTAACTGGTGTTAAATATAGTTACTTTAACTGATGATATAAATAGAAATGATGATGTCGGGCCTCCCGGGTGGCACAGTGGTCTAGGGCACTGCATCGCAGTGCTAGCTGTGCCACCAGACACTCTGGGTTCGCGCCTAGGCTCTGTCGCAGCCGGCCGTGACCGGGAGGTCTGTGGGGCGACGCACAATTGGCCCAGCGTCGTCCGGGTTAGGGGAGGGTTTGGCCGGCAGGGATATCCTTGTCTCATCGTGCACCAGAGACTCCTGTGGCGGGCACAGTGCACACTAACCAAGGGGGCCAGGTACACGGTGTTTCCTCCGACACATTGGTGCGGCTGGCTTCCGGGTTGGAGGCGCGCTGTGTTAAAGAAGCAGTGCGGCTTGGTTGGGTTGTGTTTCGGAGGACGCATGGCTTTGGACCTTCGTCTCTCCCGAGCCCGTACGGGAGTTGTAGCGATGAGACAAGATAGTAACTACTAACAATTGGATGCCAGGAAAAGGGGGTAAAAAGAAAAAAGAAAGAAAGAAATGATGATGTTGATGGATACTACGTTTGATCAAGGAGTCCTTTAGAAGTTATACTCTTAATTCATTCATATCTCCTTCTTGTCCTGTGGAGCAGAGGAACATCTATCTAGTGGAACGGCAGTCCTCTTTTGGCCTGTCCACTTCACCTGGAGGCATTCAACACCTCTGCTTGATCCTTTGTTCCCTGCCCTCCTCTCCTCTCAGAGCTATATTATTGGTCAGTGGAGGGGAGGACTGTTGGGGGAGGCATTGGGGGGGGGGGGGGGGGGATGGGGGAGGAGTGGGGGTGAGAAGGGGTGGGGGAGGCAGTGGGGGGAGGAGTGGTGGGGGAGGCGTTGGGGGGGGGGTGAGAAGGGGTGGGGGAGGCAGTGGGGGGAGGAGTGGGGGTGGGATTGTGGGTGAAGAGAGGTGGGGGAGGCGGTGGGGGGGTGGGGGGATGGGGGAGGAGTGGGGGTGAGAAGGGGTGGGGGAGGCAGTGGGGGGAGGAGTGGGGGTGGGATTGTGGGTGAAGAGAGGTGGGGGAGGCATTGGGGGGGGGGTGAGAAGGGGTGGGGGAGACAGTGGGGGGAGGAGTGGGGGTGTGATTGTGGGTGAAGAGAGGTGGGGGAGGCATTGGGGGGGGGGGGGGGGGGTGAGAAGGGGTGGGGGAGGCAGTGGGGGGAGGAGTGGGGGTGGGATTGTGGGTGAAGAGAGGTGGGGGAGGCGATGGTGGGAGGGGTTTGTGTGGCAGCGTGGGTGAGGAAAGGGTGGGGATGGCACTGTGGGGAGTGGGTAAGCCATTTAACAATGACTTCAACCTCAACTAGACACCCCCGTGGAAGTGTTCCACTACGAGAACAGGTAACAAGTCCTTCTCCTCTGTAGCGTGACATACCAATCTTTAGGACTTGTAGCGTTACCGTGGCATGACGGTGGTTATGGTCACCGTGGCGACTTCAGATCACAGGCGCATCCAAACGTTTCAAACGGAGGTAATTGGCCGTCGCAGGTTCAACTTCACACTTGGGTTGTCTGTCCAGGGGGCTTTTCCCATTCATTACAATGCCCACATGTTTTGGTAGGCCGGCTCCAATCCACTTAGCGAGTAGGCAGGCACGGCGGGAATCCCAGGTATGTGTCTTTTGTGGAGTGGTGTAGGCCGGCTGACGCCAACCTGAGAACACTGAGGCACAGATTGTGTTTCTGATGTGTCCAAGTGTGTATTTGGGGTGTAAAACCAGGCCAAGAGTCTACGGATTGGGATTCAGATGTGTCCTAGTGTGTATTTGTGGTGTAAAACCAGGCCAAGAGTCTACGGATTGGGTTTCAGATGTGTCCTAGTGTGTATTTGGGGTGTAAAACCAGGCCAAGAGTCTACGGATTGGGTTTCAGATGTGTCCTAGCTTGTATTTGGTGTGTAGCATGAGACTCATTACAGAACTTTCCACCAACTTAGCTTAAAAATGAACTGGAGCGAAACGAAGTATACAATGAAATAAATATATCAGGTTGGACCTTAAACTGAACAAGGGCATCATGAATATGTATTATAACATAAATGAACCATGCTGATGGCTCTATATGCGTATAAGTATTACACAGGTTGTATGTCAAATATTCATATTCATATTTTCATGTCAAATGAGTCACTTATTTTGGATTAAAATACATTAAGACAAGACTTATTCATTATTTGTATATTTGATTTAAATGAATCCCATTGCTACAGTCAGATGACAGAAGGATAATATGTACAATATGTAAAGCCACCGTGCTTCTACACCTGCATTCTAGCTGTTTGGGGTTTTAGGCTGGGTCTCTGTACAGCACTTTGAGATATTAGCTGATGTACGAAGGGCTATATAAAATAAACTTGATTGATTGATTGAAAATATAATATAGTATGAGTAAAGAGGCTGGTATTTGAAATCAATTCTAGCTACAGTATGTGACTGTATCAGATGTTTTCGGTCTATTACTGAAGGGAGGGACTGAATGGTTCTGTTTTCATATGTAAGATCCCCCCCCCCACCCCTCTGCAATTACCCCTGGTACCTCCAACACACACACACACACACACAATTACCCCTGGTGAATTGTACCTCCAACACACACACACACACACGCACGCACGCACGCGAGCACACGCACACACACACAATTACACCTGGTAAATGGTACCTCTGACACACACACACACGCACACACACACACACACCCCAACACACACAAACACACCAACACACACACTAACAATTACCCTGCTGAATAGTGCCAGTGGTAGATAATTGTTTTGTCTCTCTGGTAATTTAGTTCATTCTATGAAATATGCCAATTAGACATTTTAATTACAGTTTTCAGTGTGTCTGTATTTCTCTGTCTCTGAAGAAAGGAATACTGCTATTTGTGTGTGTGTGTGTGTGTGTGTGTGTGTGTGTGTGTGTGTGTGTGTGTGTGTGTGTGTGTGTGTGTGTGTGTGTGTGTGTGTGTGTGTGTGTGTGTGTGTTATTAGCTTAGAGGAAGCTAGGGAACACTTTAATATCCCAATATGCTAATTTAAATTCACCGACATTGCTATCTAGTTAAAAATTAATCAAAATGGTTACATTTTTAACTGAAATGCACAAGGTCCTCTACTCTGACAATTAATACACAGATAAAAGGGTAAGAGATTCTTATCTTAGTTTAAGGTGCATTACCACCACCAAATGGACTGGAGTTTAAGGTGCATTACCACCACCAACTGGACTGGAGTTTAAGGTGCATTACCACCACCAACTGGAATGGAGTTTAAGGTGCATTACCACCACCAACTGGACTGGAAATTAAGGTGCATTACCACCACCAACTGGACTGGAGTTTATGGTGCATTACCACCACCAACTGGACTGGAGTTTAAGGTGCATTACCACCACCAACTGGACTGGAGTTTAAGGTGCATTACCACCACAACCTGGACTGGAGTTTAAGGTGCATTACCACCACCAACTGGACTGGAGTTTAAGGCGCATTACCACCACCAACTGGACTGGAGTTTAAGGCGCATTACCACCACCAACTGGACTGGAGTTTAAGGTGCATTACCACCACCAACTGGACTGGAGTTTAAGGTGCATTACCACCACCAACTGGACTGGAGTTTAAGGTGCATTACCACCACCAACTGGACTGGAGTTTAAGGTGCATTACCACCACCAACTGGACTGGAGTTTAAGGTGCATTACCACCACCAACTGGACTGGAGTTTAAGGCGCATTAACACCACCAACTGGACTGGAGTTTAAGGTGCATTACCACCACCAACTGGACTGGAGTTTAAGGTGCATTACCACCACCAACTGGACTGGAGTTTAAGGTGCATTACCACCACCAACTGGACTGGAGTTTAAAGTGCATTACCACCACCAACTGGACTGGAGTTTAAGGTGCATTACCACCACCAACTGGACTGGAGTTTAAGGTGCATTACCACCACCAACTGGACTGGAGTTTAAGGTGCATTACCACGACCAACTGGACTGGAGTTTAAGGTGCATTACCACCACCAACTGAACTGGAGTTTAAGGTGCATTACCACCACCAACTGGACTGGAGTTTAAGGAGCATTACCACCACCAACTGGACTGGAGTTTAAGGTGCATTACCACCACCAACTGGACTGGAGTTTAAGGTGCATTACCACCACCAACTGGACTGGAGTTTAAGGTGCATTACCACCACCAACTGGACTGGAGTTTAAGGTGCATTACCACGACCAACTGGACTGGAGTTTAAGGTGCATTACCACCACCAACTGGACTGGAGTTTAAGGTGCATTACCACCACCAACTGGACTGGAGTTTAAGGTGCATTACCACCACCAACTGGACTGGAGTTTAAGGTGCATTACCACCACCAACTGGACTGGAGTTTAAGGTGCATTACCACCACCAACTGGACTGGAGCTTAAGGTGCATTACCACCACCAACTGGACTGGAGTTTATGGTGCATTACCACCACCAACTGGACTGGAGTTTAAGGTGCATTACCACCACCAACTGGACTGGAGTTTAGGGTGCATTACCACCACCAACTGGACTGGAGTTTAAGGTGCATTACCACCACCAACTGGACTGGAGTTTAAGGTGCATTACCACCACCAACTGGAATGGAGTTTAAGGTGCATTACCACCACCAACTGGACTGGAGTTTAGATCTCAGTACATCTTTCAATCACCCACGTGAGGATATACTCCTAACAACCAATGAGGAGACGGAAGAGGCGGTATTTGCAGTGAGTCAAGCGTCACAAACAGAACCACGTTCTATTTTAGCGCCCTGCTGCTCAGACGCTCGTTGACGGGCGCGAGCAGTGTGGGTACAATGATTGAATGACGTGTATGTGTACATTTATCTTCCAACACGAGCGGTGTGGTCAGCATCCAACATTTCCCCAGCCTAACATTTCCCCAGCCTAACATTTCCCCCAGCCTAACGATTCCCCCAGCCTAACATTTCCCCCAGCCTAACATTTCCCCCAGCCTAACATTTCCCCCAGCCTAACATTTCCCCCAGCCTAACATTTCCCCAGCCTAACATTTTCCCCAGCCTAACATTTCCCCCAGCCTAACATTTCCCCCAGCCTAACGATTCCCCCACCCTAACGATTCCCCCAGCCTAACATTTCACCCAGCCTAACATTTCACCCAGCCTAACATTTCCCCCAGCCTAACGATCCCCCCAGCCTAACATTTCCCCAGACTAATATTTCCCCAGCCTAACATTTCCCCCAGCCTAACATTTCCCCAGCCTAACATTTCCCCAGCCTAACATTTCCCCAGCCTAACAATCCCCCAGCCTAACATTTCCCCCAGCCTAACATTTCCCCCAGCCTAACATTTCCCCAGCCTAACGATTCCCCAGCCTAACATTTCCCCCAGCCTAACATTTCCCCAGCCTAACATTTCCCCCAGCCTAACATTTCCTCCAGCCTAACATTTCCCCCAGCCTAACATTTCCCCAGCCTAACATTTCCCCAGCCTAACATTTCTCCCAGCCTAACATTTCCCCAGCCTAACATGTCCCCCAGCCTAACATTTCCCCAGCCTAACATTTCCCCCAGCCTAACGATTCCCCCAGCCTAACATTTCCCCCAGCCTAACATTTCCGCCAGCCTAACATTTCCCCCAGCCTAACATTTCCCCCAGCCTAACGATTCCCCCAGTCTAACGATTCCCCCAGCCTAACGATTCCCCCAGCCTAACATTTCCCCCAGCCTAACGATTCCCCCAGCCTAACATTTCCCCCAGCCTAACATTTCCCGCAGCCTAACATTTCCCCCAGCCTAACATTTTCCCCAGCCTAACATTTCCCCCAGCCTAACATTTCCCCCAGCCTAACATTTCCCCCAGCCTAACATTTCCCCCAGCCTAACATTTCCCCAGCCTAACATTTCCCCAGACTAATATTTCCCCAGCCTAACATTTCCCCCAGCCTAACATTTCCCCAGCCTAACATTTCCCCAGCCTAACATTTCCCCAGCCTAACAATCCCCCAGCCTAACATTTCCCCCAGCCTAACATTTCCCCCAGCCTAACATTTCCCCAGCCTAACATTTCCCCAGCCTAACGATTCCCCAGCCTAACATTTCCCCCAGCCTAACATTTCCCCAGCCTAACATTTCCCCCAGCCTAACATTTCCCCCAGCCTAACATTTCCCCCAGCCTAACATTTCCCCAGCCTAACATTTCCCCAGCCTAACATTTCTCCCAGCCTAACATTTCCTCCAGCCTAACATTTCCCCCAGCCTAACAATTCCCCCAGCCTAACATTTCCCCCAGCCTAACGATTCCCCCAGCCTAACATTTTCCCCAGCCTAACATTTCCCCCAGCCTAACATTTCCCCCACCTAAGATTTCCCCCAGCCTAACATTTCCCCCAGCCTAACATTTCCCCAGCCTAACATTTCCCCCAGCCTAACATTTCCCCCAGCCTAACATTTTCCCCAGCCTAACATTTCCCCAGCCTAACATTTCCCCAGCCTAATATTTCCCCAGCCTAACGATTCCCCCAGCCTAACATTTCCCAGCATAACATTTTCCCCAGCCTAACATTTCCCCCAGCCTAACATTTCCCCCAGCCTAACATTTCCCCCAACCTAACATTTCCCCCAGCCTAACATTCCCCCAGCCTAACATTTCCCCCAGCCTAAAATTTCCCCCAGCCTAATGTTTCCCCAGCCTAACATTTTCCCCAGCCTAACATTTCCCCCAGCCTAAAATTTCCCCCAGCCTAACATGTCCCCAGCCTAACATTTCCCCCAGCCTAACATTTCCCCAGCCTAACATTTCCCCCAGCCTAACATTTTCCCCAGCCTAATGTTTCCCCAGCCTAACATTTTCCCCAGGCTAACATTTCCCCAGCCTAAAATTTCCCCCAGCCTAATGTTTCCCCAGCCTAACATTTTCCCCAGCCTAACATTTCCCCCAGCCTAACATTTCCCCCAGCCTAACATGTCCCCAGCCTAACATTTCCCCCAGCCTAACATTTCCCCAGCCTAACATTTCCCCAGCCTAACATTTCTCCAGCCTAACATTTCACCCAGCCTAACATTTCCCCCAGCCTAACATTTCCCCAGCCTAACATTTCCCCAGCCTAACATTTCCCCCAGCCTAACATGTCCCCCAGCCTAACATTTCTCCCAGCCTAACATTTCCCCCAGCCTAACATTTCCCCAGCCTAACATTTCCCCAGCCTAACATTTCCCCCAGCCTAACATTTCCCCCAGCCTAACGATTCCCCAGCCTAACATTTCCCCCAGCCTAACATGTCCCCCAGCCTAACATGTCCCCCAGCCTAACATTTCCCCCAGCCTAACATTTCTCCCAGCCTAACATTTCCCCAGCCTAACATTTCCCCCAGCCTAACATTTCCCCAGACTAATATTTCCCCAGCCTAACATTTCCCCCAGCCTAACATTTCCCCAGCCTAACATTTCCCCAGCCTAACATTTCCCCAGCCTAACAATCCCCCAGCCTAACATTTCCCCCAGCCTAACATTTCCCCCAGCCTAACATTTCCCCAGCCTAACGATTCCCCAGCCTAACATTTCCCCCAGCCTAACATTTCCCCAGCCTAACATTTCCCCCAGCCTAACATTTCCTCCAGCCTAACATTTCCCCCAGCCTAACATTTCCCCAGCCTAACATTTCCCCAGCCTAACATTTCTCCCAGCCTAACATTTCCCCAGCCTAACATGTCCCCCAGCCTAACATTTCCCCAGCCTAACATTTCCCCCAGCCTAACGATTCCCCCAGCCTAACATTTCCCCCAGCCTAACATTTCCGCCAGCCTAACATTTCCCCCAGCCTAACATTTCCCCCAGCCTAACGATTCCCCCAGTCTAACGATTCCCCCAGCCTAACGATTCCCCCAGCCTAACGATTCCCCCAGCCTAACATTTCCCCCAGCCTAACGATTCCCCCAGCCTAACATTTCCCCCAGCCTAACATTTCCCGCAGCCTAACATTTCCCCCAGCCTAACATTTTCCCCAGCCTAACATTTCCCCCAGCCTAACATTTCCCCCAGCCTAACATTTCCCCCAGCCTAACATTTCCCCCAGCCTAACATTTCCCCAGCCTAACATTTCCCCAGACTAATATTTCCCCAGCCTAACATTTCCCCCAGCCTAACATTTCCCCAGCCTAACATTTCCCCAGCCTAACATTTCCCCAGCCTAACAATCCCCCAGCCTAACATTTCCCCCAGCCTAACATTTCCCCCAGCCTAACATTTCCCCAGCCTAACATTTCCCCAGCCTAACGATTCCCCAGCCTAACATTTCCCCCAGCCTAACATTTCCCCAGCCTAACATTTCCCCCAGCCTAACATTTCCCCCAGCCTAACATTTCCCCCAGCCTAACATTTCCCCAGCCTAACATTTCCCCAGCCTAACATTTCTCCCAGCCTAACATTTCCTCCAGCCTAACATTTCCCCCAGCCTAACGATTCCCCCAGCCTAACATTTCCCCCAGCCTAACGATTCCCCCAGCCTAACATTTTCCCCAGCCTAACATTTCCCCCAGCCTAACATTTCCCCCACCTAAGATTTCCCCCAGCCTAACATTTCCCCCAGCCTAACATTTCCCCAGCCTAACATTTCCCCCAGCCTAACATTTCCCCCAGCCTAACATTTTCCCCAGCCTAACATTTCCCCAGCCTAACATTTCCCCAGCCTAATATTTCCCCAGCCTAACGATTCCCCCAGCCTAACATTTCCCAGCATAACATTTTCCCCAGCCTAACATTTCCCCCAGCCTAACATTTCCCCCAGCCTAACATTTCCCCCAACCTAACATTTCCCCCAGCCTAACATTCCCCCAGCCTAACATTTCCCCCAGCCTAAAATTTCCCCCAGCCTAATGTTTCCCCAGCCTAACATTTTCCCCAGCCTAACATTTCCCCCAGCCTAAAATTTCCCCCAGCCTAACATGTCCCCAGCCTAACATTTCCCCCAGCCTAACATTTCCCCAGCCTAACATTTCCCCCAGCCTAACATTTTCCCCAGCCTAATGTTTCCCCAGCCTAACATTTTCCCCAGGCTAACATTTCCCCAGCCTAAAATTTCCCCCAGCCTAATGTTTCCCCAGCCTAACATTTTCCCCAGCCTAACATTTCCCCCAGCCTAACATTTCCCCCAGCCTAACATGTCCCCAGCCTAACATTTCCCCCAGCCTAACATTTCCCCAGCCTAACATTTCCCCAGCCTAACATTTCTCCAGCCTAACATTTCACCCAGCCTAACATTTCCCCCAGCCTAACATTTCCCCAGCCTAACATTTCCCCAGCCTAACATTTCCCCCAGCCTAACATGTCCCCCAGCCTAACATTTCTCCCAGCCTAACATTTCCCCCAGCCTAACATTTCCCCAGCCTAACATTTCCCCAGCCTAACATTTCCCCCAGCCTAACATTTCCCCCAGCCTAACGATTCCCCAGCCTAACATTTCCCCCAGCCTAACATGTCCCCCAGCCTAACATGTCCCCCAGCCTAACATGTCCCCCAGCCTAACATTTCTCCCAGCCTAACATTTCCCCAGCCTAACATTTCCCCCAGCCTAACATTTCCCCCAACCTAACATTTCCCCCAGCCTAACATTCCCCCAGCCTAACATTCCCCCAGCCTAACATTTCCCCCAGCCTAATGTTTCCCCAGCCTAACAGTTTCCCCAGCCTAACATTTCCCCCAGCCTAAAATTTCCCCCAGCCTAAAATTTCCCCAGCCTAACATTTCCCCAGCCTAACATTTCCCCCAGCCTAACATTTCCCCGAACCTAACATTTCCCCCAGCCTAACATTCTCCCAGCCTAACATTTCCCCCAGCCTAACGATTCCCCCAGCCTAACGATTCCCCCAACCTAACATTTCCCCCAGCCTAACATTGAGAAAGAGGAGTCCTCAACTGGCAGCTTCATTAAAGAGCCCCCCAAAACACCAGTGTCAACGTCAACAGTGAAGAGGCGACTCCGGGATACTGGCCTTCTAGGCAGAGTTCCTCTGTCCAGTGTCTGTGTTTTTTTTGCCCATCTTAATCTTTTATTTTTATTGGCCAGTCTGAGTTATGGCTTTTTCTTTGCAACTCGGAGTCGCCTCTTCGCTGTTGACATTATGACTAGTGCTTAGCATGTACTATTTAATGAAGCTGACAGTTGAGGATTTGTGAGGCGTCTGTTTCTCAAACTAGACACTCTAATGTACTTGTCCTCTTGCTCCGTTGTGCGCCGGGGCCTCCCACTCCTCTTTCTATTCTGGTTAGTGCCAGTTTGCGCTGTTCTGTGAAGGGAGTAGTAGAAATTTCGAAGTGACCCCACACTTTTGAAAGGTGTAGTATATAGTGCACTACTTTTGAACAGAGCCTACCTCAATTACCTCGACTAACTGTTGCCCCCACACATTGTCTCTGTACCGGTACCCCCTGTATATAGCCTCCACATTGACTATGTACCGGTACCTCCTGTATATAGCCTCCACATTGACTCTGTAGCAGTACCCCCCTGTATATAGCCTCCACATTGACTCTGTACCGGTAGCCCCTGTATATAGTCTCCACATTGACTCTGTACCGGTACCTCCTGTATATAGCCTCCACATTGACTCTGTAGCAGTACCCCCTTGTATATAGCCTCCACATTGACTCTGTACCATATAGCCTCCACATTGACTCTGTACCGGTACCCCCTGTATATAGTCTCCACATTGACTCTGTACCGGTACCCCCTGTATATAGCCTCCACATTGACTCTGTACCGGTACCCCCTGTATATAGCCTCCACATTGACTCTGTACCGGTACCCCTTGTATATAGCCTCCACATTGACTCTGTAGCAGTACCCCCCTGTATATAGCCTACACATTGACTCTGTACCGGTACCCCTTGTATATAGCCTTGTTATTGCTATTTTACTGCTGCTCTTTAATTTGTAACTTTTATTTCTTATTGTTATCCGTCTTTTTTCTGACCTGCATTGTTGGTTGGTTAAGAGGTTGTAAGAAAGCATTTCACTGTAAAGTCTACATGTAAAGGCAGTCAATGTTGTTCTCCCCCTTAAACGAGGAGGAGCATGGATAGGACCAAGATGCGGATTGAGGGAAATAAGCCATCTTTTAATGACAACAGCAAAACAAAACACTACAAAACTACAAAACAACAAATGTGACTAACCTTCAACCGTCCTGTGAGGACACAGGAACAAACACCCACAAAAACCCCAGTGAAACCCTGGCTGCCTTAGTATGACTCTCAATTAGAGACAAACGATACACACCTGTCTCTAATTGAGAATCATACCAGGCCGAACACAAAACCCAACCTAGAAATACAAAACATTGACTGCCCACCCAAAACACACGCCCTGACCATAAACACATACAAAAACAACATAAAACAGGTCAGGACCGTTACAGAACCCCCCCCTCAAGGTGCGAACGCCGGGCGCACCAGCACAAAGTCCAGGGGAGGGTCTGGGTGGGCAGTTGACCACGGTGGTGGCTCAGGCTGAGGGCGAGGTCCCCACCCCACCATAATCAATCCCCGCTTCTTTATCCCCCTCCCAATGACCACCCTCCCACTAACACCACCTAAATGAAGGGGCAGCACCGGGATAAGGGGCAGCACCGGGATAAGGGGCAGCATCGGGATAAGGGGCAGCACCGGGATAAGGGGCGGCAGGTCCTGGCTGAGGGACTCCGGCAGGTCCTGGCTGAGGGACTCCGGCAGGTCCTGGCTGAGGGACTCCGGCAGGTCCTGGCTGAGGGACTCCGGCAGGTCCTGGCTGAGGGACTCCGGCAGGTCCTGGCTGAGGGACTCCGGCAGGTCCTGGCTGAGGGACTCCGGCAGGTCCTGGCTGAGGGACTCCGGCAGGTCCTGGCTGAGGGACTCCGGCAGGTCCTGGCGTAGGGACTCCGGCAGGTCCTGGCGTAGGGACTCCGGCAGGTCCGGGCGTAGGGACTCCGGCAGGTCCGGGCGTAGGGACTCCGGCAGGTCCGGGCGTAGGGACTCCGGCAGGTCCGGGCGTAGGGACTCCGGCAGGTCCGGGCGTAGGGACTCCGGCAGGTCCGGGCGGAGGGACTCCGGCAGGTCCGGGCGGAGGGACTCCGGCAGGTCCGGGCGTAGGGACTCCGGCAGGTCCGGGCGTAGGGACTCCGGCAGGTCCTGGCTGGACGGCTCTGGCAGGTCCTGGCTGGACGGCTCTGGCAGGTCCTGGCTGGACGGCTCTGGCAGGTCCTGGCTGGACGGCTCTGGCAGGTCCTGGCTGGACGGCTCTGGCAGGTCCTGGCTGGACGGCTCTGGCAGGTCCTGGCTGGACGGCTCTGGCAGGTCCTGGCTGGACGGCTCTGGCAGGTCATGGCAGGACGGCTCTGGCAGGTCATGGCAGGACGGCTCTGGCAGGTCATGGCAGGACGGCTCTGGCTGGTCATGGCAGGACGGCTCTGGCTGGTCATGGCAGGACGGCTCTGGCTGGTCATGGCAGGACGGCTCTGGCTGGTCATGGCAGGACGGCTCTGGCTGGTCATGGCAGGACGGCTCTGGCTGGTCATGGCAGGACGGCTCTGGCTGGTCATGGCAGGACGGCTCTGGCTGGTCATGGCAGGACGGCTCTGGCTGGTCATGGCAGGACGGCTCTGGCGCTAGGCAGACGGCAGACTCTGGCCGGCTGAGACGCACTATAGGCCTGGTGCGTGGTACCGGAACTGGAGGTACCGGGCTGAGGGCACGCACCTCAGGGCGAGTGCGGGGAACAGGAACCTGGCACACTGGACTCTCGTGGCGCACTCTAGGCCTGGTGCGTGGTACCGGAACTGGAGGTACCGGGCTGGAGACACGCACCATAGGGAGAGTGCGTGGAAGAGGAACAGGGCTCTGGAGATGCACTGGAAGCCTGGTGCGTGGTGTAGGCACTGGTGGTACTGAGCTGGGGTGGGAAGGTGGCGCCGGATATACCGGACCGTGAAGGAGGACACGTGCTCTTGAGCACCGAGCCTCCCCAACCCTACCAGGTTGAATGGTCCCCGTAGCCCTGCCAGTGCGGCGAGGTGGAATAGCCCGCACTGGGCTATGCAGGCGAACCGGGGACACCACCTGTAAGGCTGGTGCCATGTACGCCGGCCCGAGGAGACGTACTGGAGACCAGATACGTTGGGCCGGCTTCATGGCACTCGGCTCGATGCCCAACCTAGCCCTCCCAGTGCGGCAAGGTGGAATAGCCCGCACTGGGCTAAGCACGCGTACTGGGGACACCGTGCGCTTTACCGCATAACACGGTGTCTGACCAGTACGACGCCCTCTTACTCCACGGCAAGCCCGGGGAGTTGGCTCAGGTATCCAACCCGGCTTCGCCACACTCCCCTTTAGCCCCCCCCCCAAGAATTTTTTGGGTGAGCCTCTCAGGCTTCCAGCCGCTCTGCCTTGCTTTTGCCTCATAAAACCTCCTCTCCGCTTTTGCTGCCTCCAGCTCCGCTTTGGGGCGGCGACACTCCTCTGGCTCTGCCCAGGGTCCTTCTCCGTCCAGAATCTCCTCCCAAGTCCATTCCTCTTTTCCCCATTGATGTAGTTCCTTTTCTCTCTCCTCAATCCGCTTGGTCCTGTTGTGGTGGGTGTTTCTGTAAAGGCAGTCAATGTTGTTCTCCCCCTTAAACGAGGAGGAGCATGGATAGGACCAAGATGCGGATTGAGGGAAATAAGCCATCTTTTAATGACAACAGCAAAACAAAACACTACAAAACTACAAAACAACAAATGTGACTAACCTTCAACCGTCCTGTGAGGACACAGGAACAAACACCCACAAAAACCCCAGTGAAACCCTGGCTGCCTTAGTATGACTCTCAATTAGAGACAAACGATACACACCTGTCTCTAATTGAGAATCATACCAGGCCGAACACAAAACCCAACCTAGAAATACAAAACATTGACTGCCCACCCAAAACACACGCCCTGACCATAAACACATACAAAAACAACATAAAACAGGTCAGGACCGTTACACTACACCTGTTGAATTTGTCTCATTTGACAGATAACATTTGATTTTGAATTTGATTTATGGGGTCCTACATCTATTCCTATGTACTCGACAATATATTACACCTCTCTCAGTAAGTCGTGACAGGTTTGGGTCTTCAACTCTGCTTCTTTATTCTACTCCAACATTAGAGAAACACACACGCTCTCTCCTCAAACATTTGAAAGGTGTAGTATATAGTGCACTACTTTTGAACAGAGCCTACCTCAATTACCTCGACTAACTGTTGCCCTCACACATTGTCTCTGTACCGGTACCCCCGTAGTTGCCCCCACACATTGTCTCTGTACCGGTACCTCCGCAGTTGCCCCCACACATTGTCTCTGTACCGGTACCCCCGCAGTTGCCCCCACACATTGTCTCTGTACCGGTACCTCCGCAGTTGCCCCCACACATTGTCTCTGTACCGGTACCTCCGCAGTTGCCCCCACACATTGTCTCTGTACCGGTACCTCCGCAGTTGCCCCCACACATTGTCTCTGTACAGGTACCCCCGCAGTTGCCCACACACATTGTCTCTGTACCGGTACCCCCGCAGTTGCCCCCACACATTGTCTCTGTACCGGTACCTCCGCAGTTGCCCCCACACATTGTCTCTGTACCGGTACCTCCGCAGTTGCCCCCACACATTGTCTCTGTACCGGTACCTCCGCAGTTGCCCCCACACATTGTCTCTGTACCGGTACCTCCGCAGTTGCCCCCACACATTGTCTCTGTACCGGTACCTCCGCAGTTGCCCCCACACATTGTCTCTGTACCGGTACCTCCGCAGTTGCCCCCACACATTGTCTCTGTACAGGTACCCCCGCAGTTGCCCACACACATTGTCTCTGTACCGGTACCCCCGCAGTTGCCCCCACACATTGTCTCTGTACCGGTACCTCCGCAGTTGCCCCCACACATTGTCTCTGTACCGGTACCTCCGCAGTTGCCCCCACACATTGTCTCTGTACCGGTACCTCCGCAGTTGCCCCCACACATTGTCTCTGTACCGGTACCTCCGCAGTTGCCCCCACACATTGTCTCTGTACCGGTACCTCCGCAGTTGCGCCCACACATTGTCTCTGTACCGATACCCCCGCAGTTGCCCCACACATTGTCTCTGTACCGGTACCTCCGCAGTTGCGCCCACACATTGTCTCTGTACCGGTACCCCCGCAGTTGCCCCCACACATTGTCTCTGTACCGGTACACCCGCAGTTCTTTCTCCGTTGATCAATAAGCTAGGTGGGGCGGAACCCTTTTTTTTATTACCCTGGTTGGCTGGCATAGGCATTAGAGCCTGTTTCAGGACTGCTGATCTAGGATAGCATTTTCCATATAGAACATAAGGAATACATATGTATGGACAGGGGGGGAACCTGATCCTAGATCAGCAACTCTTTATCTGAGAATGAATACAGGCCTAGGGTCCTGGGAGGTAGTGGGGTAGTTGGTAGTTGGGTAGTGGGGTAGTTGGGTAGTTGGGTAGTGGGGTAGTGGGGTAGTTGGGTAGTTGGTAGTTGGGTAGTGGGGTAGTTGGTAGTTGTGTAGTGGGGTAGTTGGTAGTTGGTAGTGGGGTAGTGGGGTTGTGGGGTAGCTGGGTCGTGGGGTCGTGGGGTCGTGGGGTCGTGGGGTAGTTGGGTAGTGGGGTAGTGGGGTAGTGGGGTCGTGGGGTCGTGGGGTCGTGGGGTCGTGGGGTCGTGGGGTAGTGGGGTAGTCGGGTTGTGGGGTAGTGGGGTAGTGGGGTAGTGGGGTCGTGGGGTAGTTGGGTCGTGGGGTAGTGGGGTAGTGGGGTAGTGGGGTAGTGGGGTAGTTGGGTCGTGGGGTAGTTGGTAGTTGGGTAGTGGGGTAGTGGGGTAGTTGGGTAGTGGGGTAGTGGGGTAGTTGGGTAGTGGGGTAGTTGGGCTGTGGGGTCGTGGGGTAGTGGGGTAGTGGGGTAGTTGGGTAGTTGGGTCGTGGGGTAGTTGGTAGTTGGGTAGTGGGGTAGTGGGGTAGTTGGGTAGTGGGGTAGTGGGGTCGTGGGGTCGTGGGGTCGTGGAGTAGTTGGGTAGTTGGGTAGTGGGGTAGTGGGGTAGTGGGGTAGTGGGGTCGTGGGGTCGTGGGGTCGTGGAGTCGTGGGGTCGTGGGGTAGTTGGGTAGTTGGGTAGTTGGGTAATTGGGTAGTGGGAAAGTGGGGTAGTTGGGTAGTTGGGTAGTTGGGTAGTGGGGTAGTTGGGTAGTGGGGTAGTTGGGTAGTTGGGTAGTCGGGTAGTTGATAGTGGGGTAGTTGGGTAATGGGGTAGTTGGGTAGTGGGGTAGTTGGGTAGTGGGATAGTGGGGTAGTTGGGTAGTGGGGTCGTGGGGTAGTGGGGTCGTGAGGTAGTTGGGTAATGGGGTAGTTGGGTAGTTAGTAGTGGGGTCGTGGGGTAGTGGGGTCGTGAGGTAGTTGGATAGTGGGGTAGTGGGGTAGTTGGGTAGTTGGGTAGTGGGTAGAGGGGTAGTTGGGTAGAGGGGTAGTGGGGTAGTTGGGTAGTGGGGTAGTGGGGTAGTGGGGTCGTGGGGTCGTGGGGTCGTGGGATAGTTGGTAGTGGGGTAGTGGGGTTTTTGGGTAGAGGGGTAGTTGGGTAGTGGGGTAGTTGGGTAGTTGGTAGTGGGGTAGTTGGGTAGTTGGTAGTGGGGTAGTTGGGTAGTTGGTAGTGGGGTAGTTGGGTAGTTGGTAGTGGGGTAGTTGGGTAGTTGGGTCGTGGGGTAGTTGGGTTGTGGGGTAGTTGGGTAGTGGGGTAGTGGGGTAGTGGGGTAGTTGGTTAGTGGGGTAGTGGGGTAGTTGGTAGTGGGGTAGTGGGGTAGTGGGGTAGTTGGGTTGTGGGGTAGTTAGGTAGTGGGGTAGTGGGGTAGTGGGGTAGTTGGGTAGTGGGGTAGTTGGGTAGTGGGGTAGGGGGGTCGTGGGGTAGTGGGTTAGTGGGGTAGTGGGGTAGTCGGGTAGTGGGGTAGTTGGGTAGTGGGGTAGTTGGGTAGTGGGGTCGTGGGGTAGTGGGGTAGTTGTAGTGGGGTAGTGGGGTAGTTGGTCGTGGGGTATTTGGGTCTTAGGGTAGTTTGGTCGTGGGGTAGTGGGGTAGTGGGGTAGTGGGGTAGTGGGGTAGTTGGTAGTGGGGTAGTTGGTAGTGGGGTAGTGGGGTCGTGGGGTAGTGGGGTAGTGGGGTAGTTGGTTAGTGGGGTAGTTGGGCTGTGGGGTCGTGGGGTAGTGGGGTAGTGGGGTAGTTGGGTAGTTGGGTCGTGGGGTAGTTGGTAGTTGGGTAGTGGGGTAGTGGGGTAGTTGGGTAGTGGGGTAGTGGGGTCGTGGGGTCGTGGGGTCGTGGGGTTGTGGGGTAGTTGGGTAGTGGGGTCGTGGGGTCGTGGGGTAGTTGGGTAGTTGGGTAATTGGGTAGTGGGAAAGTGGGGTAGTTGGGTAGTTGGGTAGTTGGGTAGTTGGGTAGTGGGGTAGTTGGGTAGTGGGGTAGTTGGGTAGTTGGGTAGTCGGGTAGTTGGTAGTGGGGTAGTTGGGTAATGGGGTAGTTGGGTAGTGAGGTAGTTGGGTAGTGGGATAGTGGGGTAGTTGGGTAGTGGGGAAGAGGGATAGTGGGGTAGTGGGGTAGTTGGGTAGTTGGTAGTGGGGTGGTTGGGTAATGGGGTAGTTGGGTAGTTGGGTAGTGGGGTTATTGGGTAGTGGGGTAGTGGGGTAGTTGGGTAGTGGGGTAGTTGGGTAGTTAGTAGTGGGGTAGTTGGGTAGTGGGGTAGTGGGGTCGTGGGGTCGTGGGGTCGTGAGGTAGTTGGGTAATGGGGTAGTTGGGTAGTTGGGTAGTGGGTAGTTGGGTAATGGGGTAGTTGGGTAGTTGGGTAGTGGGGTAGTTGGGTAGTGGGGTAGTGGGGTAGATGGGTAGTGGGGTAGTGGGGTAGTTGGGTAATGGGGTAGTTGGGTAGTGGGGTAGTTGGGTAGTGGGGTAGTGGGTTGTTGGGTAGTGGGGTAGTTGGGTAGTTGGGTAGTGGGGTAGTTGGGTTGTGGGGTAGTGGGGTAGTGGGGTCGTGGGGTAGTGGGGTCATGAGGTAGTTGGGTAATGGGGTAGTTGGGTAGTTAGTAGTGGGGTCGTGGGGTAGTGGGGTCGTGAGGTAGTTGGATAGTGGGGTAGTGGGGTAGTTGGGTAGTTGGGTAGTGGGTAGAGGGGTAGTGGGGTAGTTGGGTAGAGGGGTAGTGGGGTAGTTGGGTAGTGGGGTAGTGGGGTAGTGGGGTCGTGGGGTCGTGGGGTAGTGGGGTAGTTGGTAGTGGGGTAGTGGGGTTTTTGGGTAGAGGGGTAGTTGGGTAGTGGGGTAGTTGGGTAGTTGGTAGTGGGGTAGTTGGGTAGTTGGTAGTGGGGTAGTGGGGTAGTTGGGTAGTGGGGTAGTGGGGTAGTTGGGTAATGGGGTAGTTGGGTAGTGGGGTAGTTGGGTAGTGGGGTAGTGGGGTAGTTGGGTAGTGGGGTAGTTGGGTAGTTGGGTAGTGGGGTAGTTGGGTAGTGGGGTAGTGGGGTAGTGGGGTCGTGGGGTAGTGGGGTCGTGAGGTAGTTGGGTAATGGGGTAGTTGGGTAGTTAGTAGTGGGGTCGTGGGGTAGTGGGGTCGTGAGGTAGTTGGATAGTGGGGTAGTGGGGTAGTTGGGTAGTTGGGTAGTGGGTAGAGGGGTAGTGGGGTAGTTGGGTAGAGGGGTAGTGGGGTAGTTGGGTAGTTGGGTAGTGGGGTAGTGGGGTCGTGGGGTCGTGGGGTAGTGGGGTAGTTGGTAGTGGGGTAGTGGGGTTTTTGGGTAGAGGGGTAGTTGGGTAGTGGGGTAGTTGGGTAGTTGGTAGTGGGGTAGTTGGGTAGTTGGTAGTGGGGTAGTTGGGTAGTTGGTAGTGGGGTAGTTGGGTAGTTGGTAGTGGGGTAGTTGGGTAGTTGGGTCGTGGGGTAGTTGGGTTGTGGGGTAGTTGGGTAGTGGGGTAGTGGGGTAGTGGGGTAGTTGGTTAGTGGGGTAGTGGGGTAGTTGGTAGTGGGGTAGTAGGGTAGTGGGGTAGTTGGGTTGTGGGGTAGTTGGGTAGTGGGGTAGTGGGGTAGTTGGGTAGTGGGGTAGTTGGGTAGTTGGGTAGTGGGGTCGTGGGGTAGTGGGTTAGTGGGGTAGTGGGGTAGTTGGGTAGTGGGGTAGTTGGGTAGTGGGGTAGTGGGGTCGTGGGGTAGTGGGGTAGTTGTAGTGGGGTAGTGGGGTAGTTGGTCGTGGGGTATTTGGGTAGTAGGGTAGTTGGGTCGTGGGGTAGTGGGGTAGTGGGGTAGTTGGTAGTGGGGTAGTTGGTAGTGGGGTAGTGGGGTCGTGGGGTAGTTAGGTCGTGGGGTAGTGGGGTAGTGGGGTAGTTGGGTAGTGGGGTAGTTCGGTAGTGGGGTAGTTGGGTAGTTAGTAGTGGGGTCGTGGGGTAGTGGGGTCGTGAGGTAGTTGGATAGTGGGGTAGTGGGGTAGTTGGGTAGTTGGGTAGTGGGTAGAGGGGTAGTGGGGTAGTTGGGTAGAGGGGTAGAGGGGTAGTGGGGTAGTTGGGTAATGGGGTAGTGGGGTCGTGGGGTCGTGGGGTAGTGGGGTAGTTGGTAGTGGGGTAGTGGGGTTTTTGGGTAGAGGGGTAGTTGGGTAGTGCGGTAGTTGGGTAGTTGGTAGTGGGGTAGTTGGGTAGTTGGTAGTGGGGTAGTTGGGTAGTTGGTAGTGGGGTAGTTGGGTAGTTGGTAGTGGGGTAGTTGGGTAGTTGGGTCGTGGGGTAGTTGGGTTGTGGGGTAGTTGGGTAGTGGGGTAGTGTGGTAGTGGGGTAGTTGGTTAGTGGGGTAGTGGGGTAGTTGGTAGTGGGGTAGTGGGGTAGTGGGGTAGTTGGGTTGTGGGGTAGTTGGGTAGTGGGGTAGTGGGGTAGTGGGGTAGTTGGGAAGTGGGGTAGTTGGGTAGTGGGGTAGTGGGGTCGTGGGGTAGTGGGTTAGTGGGGTAGTGGGGTAGTTGGGTAGTGGGGTAGTTGGGTAGTTGGGTAGTGGGGTCGTGGGGTAGTGGGGTAGTTGTAGTGGGGTAGTGGGGTAGTTGGTCGTGGGGTATTTGGGTCGTAGGGTAGTTGGGTCGAGGGGTAGTGGGGTAGTGGGGTAGTGGGGTAGATGGGTAGTTGGTAGTGGGTTAGTTGGTAGTGGGGTAGTGGGGTCGTGGGGTAGTTGGGTCGTGGGGTAGTGGGGTAGTGGGGTAGTTGGGTAGTGGGGTAGTTGGTAGTGGGGTAGTTGGGTACTGGGGTAGTTGGGTCGTGGGGTAGTTGGGTAGTTGGTTGTGGGGTAGTGGGGTAGTGGGGTAGTGGGGTAGTTGGGTAGTGGGGTAGTTGGGTAATGGGGTAGTTGGGTAGTTGGGAGTGGGGTAGTTGGGTAATGGGGTAGTGGGGTAGTTGGGTAGTTGGGTAGTTGGGTAGTTGGTAGTGGGGTAGTGGGGTCGTTGGGTAGTTGGGTAGTTGGTAGTGGGGTAGTTGGGTAGTTGGTGGTGGGGTAGTTGGGTGTGGGGTAGTGGGGTAGTTGGTAGTGGGGTAGTTGGGTAGTTGGTAGTGGGGTTGTTGGGTAGTTGGGTGGTGGGGTAGTTGGTAGTGGGGTAGTGGGGTAGTTGGTAGTGGGGTAGTTGGGTAGTTGGTAGTGGGGTAGTTGGGTAGTGGGGTCGTGGGGTAGTTGGTTAGTGGGGTAGTTGGGTCGTGGGGTAGTTGGGTAGTTGGTAGTGGGGTAGTGGGGTAGTTGGGTAGTGGGGTAGTGGGGTAGTTGGTAGTGGGGTAGTGGGGTAGTTGGGTAGTGGGGTAGTGGGGTAGTTGGGTAGTGGGGTAGTGGGGTAGTTGGGTAGAGGGGTAGTGGGGTAGTTGGGTAGTGGGGTAGTGGGGTAGTGGGGTAGTGGGGTCGTGGGGTAGTGGGGTAGTGGGGTAGTGTCGTAGTTGGTAGTGGGGTAGTGGGGTTTTTGGGTAGATGGGTAGTTGGGTAGTGGGGTAGTTGGGTAGTTGGTAGTGGGGTAGTTGGGTAGTTGGTAGTGGGGTAGTTAGTAGTTGGTAGTGGGGTAGTTGGGTAGTTGGTAGTGGGGTAGTTGGGTAGTTGGGTCGTGGGGTAGTTGGGTTGTGGGGTAGTTGGGTAGTGGGGTAGTGGGGTAGTGGGGTAGTTGGGTAGTGGGGTAGTTGGGTAGTGGGGTAGTGGGGTCGTGGGGTCGTGGGGTAGTGGGGTAGTGGGGTAGTTGGGTATTGGGGTAGTTGGGTAGTGGGGTAGTTGGGTAGTGGGGTCGTGGGGTAGTGGGGTAGTTGGTAGTGGGGTAGTGGGGTAGTTGGTCGTGGGGTATTTGGGTCGTAGGGTAGTTGGGTCGTGGGGTAGTGGGGTAGTGGGGTAGTGGGGTAGTGGGGTAGTTGGTAGTGGGGTAGTTGGTAGCGGGGTAGTGGGGTCGTGGGGTAGTTGGGTCGTAAGGGTAGTGGGGTAGTGGGGTAGTTGGGTAGTGGGGTAGTTGGTAGTGGGGTAGTTGGGTAGTGGGGTAGTTGGGTAGTTGGTTGTGGGGTAGTGGGGTAGTGGGGTAGTGGGGTAGTTGGTTAGTGGGGTAGTTGGGTAATGGGGTAGTTGGGTAGTTGGGAGTGGGGTAGTTGGGTAGTGGGGTAGTGGGGTAGTTGGGTAGTTGGGTAGTTGGGTAGTTGGTAGTGGGGTAGTTGGGTAGTTGGTAGTGGGGTAGTTGGGTGTGGGGTAGTGGGGTAGTTGGTAGTGGGGTAGTTGGGTAGTTGGTAGTGGGTAGTTGGGTAGTTGGGTAGTGGGGTAGTTGGTCGTGGGGTAGTGGGGTAGTTGGTAGTGGGGTAGTTGGGTAGTTGGTAGTGGGGTATTTGGGTAGTTGGTAGTGGGGTAGTTGGGTAGTGGGGTAGTTGGTAGTGGGGTAGTGGGGTAGTTGGGTCGTGGGGTAGTTAGGTAGTTGGTAGTGGGGTAGTGGGGTAGTTGGGTAGTGGGGTAGTGGTGTAGTTGGGTAGTGGGGTAGTGGGGTACTTGGGTAGTGGGGTAGTGGTGTAGTTGGGTAGTGGGGTAGTGGGGTACTTGGGTAGTGGGGTAGTGGGGTAGTTGGGTCGTGGGGTAGTGGGGTAGTGGGGTAGTGGGGTAGTGGGGTAGTGGGGTAGTTGGGTAGTTGGTAGTTGGGTAGTTGGTAGTGGGGTAGTTGGGTAGTAGGGTAGTGGGGTAGTTGGGTAGTGGGGTAGTGGGGTAGTTGGGTAGTGGGGTAGTGGGGTAGTTGGGTAGTGGGGTCGTGGGGTAGTTGGGTAGTTGGGTCGTGGGGTAGTTGGGTAGTTGGGTAGTTGGGTAGTGGGGAAGTGGGGTAGTTGGGTAGTTGGTAGTGGGGTAGTTGGGTAGTTGGTAGTGGGGTAGTTGGGTAGTAGGGTAGTGGGGTAGTTGGGTAGTGGGGTAGTGGGGTAGTTGGGTAGTTGGGTAGTGGGGTAGTTGGGTAGTGGGGTCGTAGGGTAGTTGGGTAGATGGGTCGTGGGGTAGTTGGGTAGTTGGGTCGTTGGGTAGTGGGGCAGTGGGGTAGTAGGGTAGTGATGTAGTTGGGTAGTGGGGTAGTGGGGTAGTGGGGTAGTTGGGTAGTGGGGTAGTTGGGTAGTGGGGTAGTTGGGTAGTGGGGTAGTGGGGTAGTGGGGTAGTGGGGTAGTTGGTAGTGGGGTATTTGGGTCGTGGGGTAGTTGAATTGTGGGGTAGTTGGGTAGTGGGATAGTGGGGTAGTGGGGTAGTTGGTAGTTAGGCTGTGGGGTTGTGGGGTAGTTGGGTAGTGGGGTAGTTGGGTAGTGGGGTAGTTGGGTCGTGGGGTAGTTGGTAGTGGGGAAGTTTGGTCGTGGGGTAGTTGGTAGTGGGGTAGTTGGTAGTCGGGTAGTTGGGTAGTGGGGTAGTGGGGTAGTGGGGTAGTTGGGTTGTGGGGTAGTTGGGTAGTTGGGTAGTGGGGTAGTGGGGTAGTGGGGTAGTGGGGTAGTAGGGTAGTGGGGTAGTGGGGTTGTGGGGTAGTTGGGTAGTTGGGTAGTGGGGTAGTTGGTAGTGGGGTAGTTGGTAGTGGGGTAGTGGGGTATTAGGGTAGTGGGGTAGTGGGGTAGTGGGGTAGTTGGTAGTGGGGTAGTGGGGTAGTTGGGTAGTTGGTAGTGGGGTAGTGGGGCAGTTGGTAGTGGGGTAGTGGGGTAGTGGGGTAGTTGGGTAGTGGGGTAGTTGGGTAGTTGGGTTGTGGGGTAGTGGGGTAGTTGGGTAGTGGGGTAGTTGGGTAGTGGGGTAGTGGGGTAGTGGGGTAGTTGGGTTGTGGGGTAGTTGGGTAGTGGGGTAGTGGGGTAGAGGGGTAGTTGGGTAGTGGGGTAGTTGGGTAGTATTGTAGTTGGTAGTAGGGTAGTTGGGTCGTGGGGTAGTGGGGTAGTTGGGTAGTGGGGTAGTTGGGTAGTGGGGTAGTTGGGTCGTGGGGTAGTCGGGTAGTTGGGTAGTTGTGTAGTGGGGTAGTGGGGTAGAGGGGTAGTGGGGTAGTTGGGTAGTTGGGTAGTGGGGTAGTTGGGTAGTGGGGTAGTGGGGTAGTTGGGTAGTTGGGTAGTGGGGTCGTTGGGTAGTGGAGTAGTTGGTAGTTGGGTAGTTGGGTAGTGGGGTAGTTGGGTAGTGTATTAGTTGGGTAGTGGGGTAGTTGGGTAGTTGGGTAGTGGGGTAGTTGGTAGTTGGGTAGTGGGGTAGTTGGGTAGTTGGGTAGTGGGGTAGTGGGGTAGTTGGTAGTTGGGTAGTGGGGTAGTTGGGTAGTTGGGTAGTGGGGTAGTGGGGTAGTGAGGTAGTTGGTAGTTGGGTAGTGGGGTAGTTGGGTAGTTGGATAGTGGGGTAGTTGGGTAGTTGGGTAGTGGGGTAGTGGGGTAGTGGGGTAGTGGGGTAGTGGGGTAGTTGGTAGTGGGGTAGTTGGTAGTGGGGTAGTTGGTAGTTGGGTAGTTGGGTAGTTGGGTAGTTGGGTCGTGGGGTCGTGGGGTAGTGGGGTAGTTGGTAGTGGGGTAGTTGGTAGTGGGGTAGTTGGGTAGTGGGGTAGTTGGTAGTGGGGTAGTGGGGTAGTGGGGTAGTGGGGTCGTGGGGTCGTGGGGTAGTAGGGTAGTTGGTAGTGGGGTAGTGGGGTAGTGGGGTAGTGGGGTCGTGGGGTAGTAGGGTAGTTGGTAGTGGGGTAGTTGGGTAGTGGGGTAGTGGGGTAGTGGGGTAGTTGGGTAGTGGGGTAGTTGGGTAGTTGGGTAGTGGGGTCGTGGGGTCGTGGGGTAGTAGGGTAGTTGGTAGTGGGTAGTGGGGTAGTGGGGTAGTGGGGTAGTTGGTAGTGGGGTAGTTGGGTAGTGGGGTAGTGGGGTAGAGGGGTAGTTGGTAGTGGGGTAGTGGGGTAGTGGGGTAGTGGGGTAGTGGGGTAGTTGGGTAGTTGGGTAGTGGGGTAGTGGGGTAGTTGGGTAGTGGGGTAGTGGGGTTGTGGGGTAGTTGGGTAGTGGGGTAGTGGGGTAGTGGGGTAGTTGGGTAGTGGGGTAGTGGGGTAGTGGGGTAGTCGGGTAGTCGGGTAGTGGGGTAGTGGGGTAGTGGGGTTGTGGGGTAGTGGGGTAGTGGGGTAGTGGGGTAGTGGGGTAGTTGGTTAGTGGGGTAGTGGGGTAGTTGGGTAGTTGGGTAGTGGGGTAGTTGGGTAGTGGGGTTGTGGGGTAGTGGGGTAGTTGGGTAGTTGGGTAGTAGGGTAGTTGGGTAGTTGGGTAGTGGGGTAGTTGGGTAGTGGGGTAGTGGGGTATTTGGGTAGTTGGCAGTGGGGTAGTTGGTTGTGGGGTAGTTGGTAGTGGGGTAGTAGGGTAGTTGGTAGTGGGTAGTGGGGTAGTGGGGTAGTGGGGTAGTTGGTAGTGGGGTAGTTGGGTAGTGGGGTAGTGGGGTAGTGGGGTAGTTGGTAGTGGGGTAGTGGGGTAGTGGGGTAGTGGGGTAGTTGGGTAGTAGGGTAGTTGGGTAGTTGGGTAGTGGGGTAGTTGGGTAGTGGGGTAGTTGGTAGTGGGGTAGTTGGGTAGTGGGGTAGTGGGGTAGTTGGGTAGTGCGGTAGTTGGTTAGTGGGGTAGTTGCTAGTGGGGTAGTGGGGTAGTGGGGTCGTGGGGTAGTGGGGTAGTGGGGTAGTTGGTAGTGGGGTAGTGGGGTAGTGGGGTAGTTGGGTAGTGGGGTAGTGGGGTAGTGGGTAGTTGGTAGTGGGGTAGTTGGTAGTTGGGTAGTTGGGTAGTGGGGTAGTTGGTAGTGGGGTAGTGGGGTAGTGGGGTAGTGGGGTAGTTGGGTCGTGGGGTAGTGGGGTAGTGGGGTAGTTGGGTAGTGGGGTAGTTGGTAGTTGGGTAGTTGGGTAGTGGGGTCGTGGGGTAGTGGGGTATTTGGGTAGTGGGGTAGAGGGGTAGTTGGGTAGTGGGGTAGTTGGGTTGAGGGGTAGTGGGGTAGTTGGGTAGTGTGGTAGGGGGGTAGTTGGGTAGTTGGGTATTTGGGTCGTAGGGTAGTTGGGTCGTGGGGTAGTGGGGTCGTGGGGTAGTGGGGTAGTGGGGTAGTGGGGTAGTTGGTAGTGGGGTAGTTGGTAGTGGGGTAGTTGAGTAGTTGGTAGTGGGGTAGTTGGGTAATGGGGTAGTTGGGTAGTTGGGTAGTGGGGTAGTTGGGTAGTGGGGTAGTGGGGTAGTGGGGTAGTTGGGTAGTGGGGTAGTTGGGTAGTGGGGTAGTGGGGTAGTGGGGTAGTTGGGTAGTGGGGTAGTTGGTAGTGGGGTAGTGGGGTCGTGGGGTAGTTGGGTAGTGGGGTAGTTGGTAGTGGGGTAGTGGGGTCGTGGGTAGTGGGGTAGTTGGGTAGTGGGGTAGTGGGGTAGTTGGGTAGTGGGGTAGTGGGGTAGTTGGTATTGGGGTAGTTGGTTAATGGGGTAGTGGGGTAGTGGGGTAGTGGGGTAGTGGGGTCGTGGGGTCGTTGGGTAGTGGGGTAGTTGGGTAGTGGGGTCGTGGGGTAGTGGGGTAGTGGGGTAGTTGGGTAGTTGGGTAGTTGGGTAGTTGGTAGTGTGGGGTAGTGGGGTAGTGGGGCCGTGGGGTAGTGGGGTAGTGGGTTGTTGGGTAGTGGGGTAGTGGGGTAGTGGGGTAGTTGGGTAGTGGGGTAGTGGGGTAGTGGGTAGTTGGTAGTGGGGTAGTTGGTAGTTGGGTAGTGGGGTCGTGGGGTAGTGGGGTAGTGGGGTAATGGGGTAGTGGGGTAGTTGGGTAGTTGGGTAGTGGGGTAGTGGGGTAGTTGGGTAGTTGGTAGTGGGGTAGTTGGGTAGTTGGTTAGTGGGGTAGTTGGTAGTGGGGTAGTGGGGTAGTGGGGTCGTGGGGTAGTTGGGTAGTGGGGTATTTGGTAGTGGGGTAGTTGGGTAGTGGGGTAGTGGGGTTGTGGGGTAGTGGGGTAGTTGGGTAGTTGGTAGTGGGGTAGTTGGGTAGTTGGGTAGTAGGGTAGTTGGTAGTTGGGTAGTGGGGTAGTTGGGTAGTGGGTTAGTTGGGTAGTGGGGTAGTTGGGTAGTTGGGTAGTGGGGTAGTGGGGTAGTGGGGTAGTGGGGTCGTGGGGTAGTGGGGTAGTGGGGTAGTGGGGTAGTGGGGTAGTGGGGTAGTGGGGTAGTGGGGTAGTGGGGTAGTGGGGTAGTTGGGTAGTGGGGTAGTTGGTTGTGGGGTTGTTGGTTGTGGGGTAGTTAGTAGTGGGGTAGTTGGGGTAGTTGAGTAGTGGGGTCGTGGGGTATAGGGGTAGTGGGGTAGTGGGGTAGTGGGGTAGTGGGGTAGTTGGGTAGTTGGGTAGTGGGGTAGTGGGGTAGTTGGGTAGTGGGGTAGTTGGTAGTGGGGTAGTTAGTAGTGGGGTAGTGGGGTAGTGGGGTCGTGGGGTAGAGGGGTAGTGGGGTAGTTGGGTAGTGGGGTAGTGGGGTAGTTGGTAGTGGGGTAGTTGGTAGTGGGGTAGTTGGTAGTGGGGTAGTTGGGTTGTGGGGTAGTGGTGTGTCAGCCTCAGAGGCTGGGTGTGTTATTGTCAGTGATGCATTAGAGGAAGCTGTGGATTAGCACCAGTGTAAACACTGGGGTGATTTCTGGAGCGAGGTGGTGGTTTGGGATAAATGTTATCCCAACGTTGAACCTTTTAGAGAGTAGACTTGGTGATTAGATCTCGTGTTTTTTTCGGGAGATCATCGCTATCCATTAAGTACTGTCCATTTGTCTCTTTAGTTATTATCAAACAACGTCACGTGTTATACAGAATAAACCCGGCTAAAAGCAGACCTTTTTTGGTTTCAGCAAGTGATGAGTTATCTAACACATGTCGTTTATCATGTCAATGGCTTTTAGGGGTTGAGCGTTTGACAAGGTGCAGCATGTGAAAATATACAGTATTTTTCATTGAAGAGATGAGAAGCACTTGTGATTTGCGATCAAACAGCTGCTAAAACATCTCGTCTCTCTTATCTTAACACATTTGGCAGCTGAAGTGCAATTTTTTTGTCATTAATTTTTGAAAACCAAAAGCACTGTCCTCCTTAGAGTTATAGAGAACTACAGGACTAACACAATCACAAAATCCTCTAAAAACAAAACCTCTCTTGACTGTATATCAGAGACCACTCAACACTATTTTAGGTCTATCCAAATCTATCCAAAATTATATTAACTGATCCAACCTGATCATAGATCTATCCAACCTGATCATAGATCTATCCAACCTGATCATAGATCTATCCAAACTGATCATAGATCTATCCAACCTGATCATAGATCTATCCAAATTGATCATAGATCTATCCAACCTGATCATAGATCTATCCAAATTGATCATAGATCTATCCAACCTGATCATAGATCTATCCAAATTGATCATAGATCTATCCAACCTGATCATAGATCTATCCAACCTGATCATAGATCTATCCAACCTGATCATAGATCTATCCAAACTGATCATAGATCTATCCAACCTGATCATAGATCTATCCAAATTGATCATAGATCTATCCAACCTGATCATAGATCTATCCAAACTGATCATAGATCTATCCAACCTGATCATAGATCTATCCAACCTGATCATAGATCTATCCAACCTGATCATAGATCTATCCAACCTGATCATAGATCTATCCAAACTGATCATAGATCTATCCAACCTGATCGTAGATCTATCCAACCTGATCATAGATCTATCCAACCTGATCATAGATCTATCCAACCTACAGGATCTCAACAGGGCAACATCCAGAAATGCCCTGGAGATTTCTGCCATGGCCACCTCTTGTGACCTCTTGTGTCCATCCATATTTATTGAACATTTATTATTACAGGGAAGTCCCCATCGAGACCAAAGTCTCTGTTTGCAAAGGAGCCCTGCTTCACAAAACAATACAACAAGTACACAATAAGGAATTAGTGACACAATTAATTACAAATCATAGGCGGGAGAAAAACGACAAACACTGAAATATAAATGCTTCATGTTAGAGACATGGCAGTCATACATTAGTAGCTGTCTGCTTTTAGGGTAATTCTCTCCTCTGTGGTTTTGGAAAGGCTAATGAATCACCCACACACACACCCCGTCATTATGTTTGTCTTTTAGCTGCTAAGCCCCTCGGCTAGCTCCCAGTCCCAGTGTGTTCGACCCCAGGGATTGTCTTCCTATCTCAACACATGTTCTGGTCACGCACATTAGCATGTACCAGTCGCCTTGGGGAAGAGGGTTAACAAAGTCACATGTAGAGGATCTGCCCCACTGTGGTACGTTAATATGCCTCAGGGCCACGGTTTTAATCTGGTCTATGGGCTAGATTCAATCCGGAAAAGCGCTGTAGATTCCCGCATTGCGGCACAAATTAAAATTTAAAGGTCATTTTCCGATTGAGCCTGTTAAAATGCAGCGTTTACCTGTGAATGCAGTCTTCGCGAACACGGGAACATTTTCCTGTAAAGCCTTTATACTCGTACCTGTATACAGGTTGAAAATGGCAGCTTTGGGCACTAATAAGCACCTAAATTGGAACGTAGTGGCTGTACAGTAACATGGTATACATGAGGTCAGAGGTCAGGCTCTGTATGGGTTTTGACTGACAGCCGTTCTGAACTTGAGCACCGCGGGTGACAAGAAGTTGACCCCCATCCCTTCTGCTAACTGGGAAACTTTTCCACGTTTTTTGGTTGTCTGAGTGAGGGGTGAAATGCTGTACATCGAGAGGTGTCGATGTGTTCTGAAAGATGAGATGTTGAGGATTATAGTAAATACCGTTTGGATGTAATTACAAGCAAACCACACACGGTGAATTCAAATGTGCACTTCACATTTCCATTTCGTAAAACTCATGTCGTACACAGTGTTCATGTTTACGATCACTATGTTTGATGTACTGTTACCAGATGACATGACGTCATACCCTGGGTTGTTCTGAACAGAATGAACAATAAACTATGAACTATACGAACTAAGTGTGTCTATTGTGAAGAAAGTTTGCCGCGACAAACGCACCTGAATGTACTCATGTCTCCTTTCAATTTTGTAAAATGTTGACCTTTATATATTGTTCTATTTAACCTTTATTTAACTAGGCAAGTCAGGTTAAGAACAAATTCTTAAAACAAATTTTATGCGTACCAAAATGATCTATAGTCATGTTGGCAATAGAACACGCTTTCAAATCATGCCCACCTTGCCCAGATGGCAATTTATAATAGAACGTTTTTGGATTGCGTCAATGATTAGTAGCAGGGATGATCAGAACCAGAGATGATCAGTAGTGGGGATGATCAGTAGTAGGGATGATCAGTAGTGGGGATGATCAGTAGTAGAGATGATCAGTAGTAGGGATGATCAGTAGTGGGGATGATCAGTAGTAGAGATGATCAGTAGTAGGGATGATCAGTAGTGGGGATGATCAGTAGTGGGGATGATCAGTAGTAGAGATGATTAGTAGTGGGGATGATCAGTAGTGGGGATGATCAGTAGTGGGGATGATACGTAGCGGGGATGATCAGTAGCAGGGATGATCAGTAGCAGGGATGATCAGTAGTAGGGATGATCAGTAGTGGGGATGATCAGTAGTGGGGATGATCAGTAGTGGGGATGATCAGTAGTAGGGATGATCAGTAGTAGAGATGATTAGTAGTGGGGATGATCAGTAGTGGGGATGATCAGTAGTGGGGATGATCAGTAGTAGGGATGATCAGTAGTAGAGATGATTAGTAGTGGGGATGATCAGTAGTGGGGATGATCAGTAGTGGGGATGATACGTAGCGGGGATGATCAGTAGCAGGGATGATCAGTAGCAGGGATGATCAGTAGTAGGGATGATCAGTAGTGGGGATGATCAGTAGTAGGGATGATCAGTGGTAGAGATGATCAGTAGTAGGGATGATCAGTAGTAGGGATGATCAGTAGTAGAGATGATCAGTAGTGGGGATGATCAGTAGTGGGGATGATCAGTAGTAGAGATGATCAGTAGTGGAGATGATCAGTAGTAGGGATGAACAGTGCTAATAGCTAACAAATAGTGTTTCTCAAGACATTGCATGTCATCTGGGTCCATACCATAACAGGTCTCCGCTGGGTCCATACCATAACAGGTGTCATCTGGGTCCATACCATAACAGTTCTCCTCTGGGTCCATACCATAACAGGTCTCCTCTGGGTCCATACCATAACAGTTCTCCTCTGGGTCCATACCATAACAGGTCTCCGCTGGGTCCATACCATAACAGGTGTCCTCTGGGGTCCACACCATAACAGGTGTCCTCTGGGGTCCACACCATAACAGGTCTCATCTGGGTGCATACCATAACAGGTCTCATCTCGGTGCATACCATAACAGCATTACACTCAGACGGTTTGTGAATACAGACCCAAGCTGTTTTACTACAAGGATGAGAAATGGGTTTTTGGTCTGAGGACAGACAACTACTACTCGATGCAACAAATTGATATCACAAGAAGTATTATTGATTAGTGGGCAGTAGTCGAGACAGAGAACACTTTTTCAATTTAAGAGAAGCTAATGAACAAAACGATCTGTGAGAAATGAGTTGAGAAGATATCATTAGATTTCACGGCCTGGTATAGAGATTTTGTTGGGATGTCAGGAAAAGGTACAACAGCGTTTTGATGAAAATTGATTAATTAATTAATTGGTGGCAGGAGGATATCACAGGGGTTAGATGGGAGGTTTTTCCAAGGAACCAGAAATGCTCCATCATTAGGACATTTGATTCTTCATTTGTAACATTTAGGTTTATGCTGTTGTGAGAAATGTAAGGGCCTACAGAAAGTATTGAGTTATCTATATGTTACAAGGTGAGATATCTATAGGTTACAAGGTGAGATATCTATAGGTTACACGGTAAGATATCTATAGGTTACACAGTAAGATATCTATAGGTTACACAGTAAGATATCTATAGGTTACACAGTAAGATATCTATAGGTTACATGGTAAGATATCTATAGGTTACACAGTAAGATATCTATAGGTTACACAGTAAGATATCTATAGGTTACACAGTAAGATATCTATAGGTTACACAGTTAGATATCTATAGGTTACACAGTTAGATATCTATAGGTTACACAGATATCTATAGGTTACACAGATATCTATAGGTTACACAGTAAGATATCTATAGGTTACACGGTAAGATATCTATAGGTTACACGGTAAGATATCTATAGGTTACACAGTAAGATATCTATAGGTTACACAGTAAGATATCTATAGGTTACATGGTAAGATATCTATAGGTTACACAGTTAGATATCTATAGGTTACACAGTAAGATATCTATAGGTTACACAGTAAGATATCTATAGGTTACACAGTAAGATATCTATAGGTTACACAGTAAGATATCTATAGGTTACACAGTTAGATATCTATAGGTTACACAGTTAGATATCTATAGGTTACACAGTAAGATATCTATAGGTTACACAGTACGATATCTATAGGTTACACAGTAAGATATCTATAGGTTACACAGTGAGATATCTATAGGTTACACAGATATCTATAGGTTACATGGTTAGATATCTATAGGTTACACAGTGAGATATCTATAGGTTACACAGGAAGATATCTATAGGTTACACAGTGAGATATCTATAGGTTACACAGATATCTATAGGTTACACAGATATCTATAGGTTACACAGTAAGATATCTATAGGTTACACAGATATCTATAGGTTACACAGTAAGATATCTATAGGTTACACAGTAAGATATCTATAGGTTACACAGTAAGATATCTATAGGTTACACAGATATCTATAGGTTACACAGTAAGATATCTATAGGTTACACAGATATCTATAGGTTACACAGTTAGATATCTATAGGTTACACGATAAGATATCTATAGGTTACACAGTAAGATATCTATAGGTTACACAGTTAGATATCTATAGGTTACACAGTAAGATATCTATAGGTTACACGGTAAGATATCTATAGGTTACACAGTAAGATATCTATAGGTTACACAGTTAGATATCTATAGGTTACACAGTTAGATATCTATAGGTTACACAGTTAGATATCTATAGGTTACGCGGTAAGATATCTATAGGTTACACAGTAAGATATCTATAGGTTACACAGTAAGATATCTATAGGTTACACAGTTAGATATCTATAGGTTACACAGTTAGATATCTATAGGTTACACAGTAAGATATCTATAGGTTACACAGATATCTATAGGTTACACAGATATCTATAGGTTACACAGTTAGATATCTATAGGTTACACAGATATCTATAGGTTACATGGTAAGATATCTATAGGTTACACAGATATCTATAGGTTACACAGTTAGATATCTATAGGTTACACAGATATCTATAGGTTACACAGATATCTATAGGTTACACAGTTAGATATCTATAGGTTACACAGATATCTATAGGTTACACGGTTAGATATCTATAGGTTACACAGTGAGATATCTGGACTGCCTCTCCAGTTGTTCAGTCTGCAGGGGTATACAGCAGGGTCCACACTAATCCCCAGTACACTCCCTGCCCCACTTACACACCTTCAGAGAGGCACCTGAGAAGTTCTAACCCCCAGGATCCTCCCTGCCCCACTTACCCACATTCAGAGAGGCACCTGAGAAGTTCTAACCCCCAGGATCCTCCCTGCCCCACTTACCCACCTTCAGAGAGGCACCTGAGAAGTTCTCTACATCCACCCTATGCCCCAGGACCCTCCCTTCCCTTTCAGGCCAAGGTGGAAGCATCTTTGGGTAATTGTTTCAAAGTGTTTTAATGCCAGGGGGGGGATCAGGAGGGACCAAACCAGGACTTGTGCTTTTGCAGGGTCAAACCAGGGACTGGTGCAAACAGAAGGCTGAAAGGTAAAGTGAAACAACCCTAACGGTGTGAAACTAATTTCTGACTTCACCTCCTTCTTTGTCTCAGTTTTTAACACATTCCCATCACTTTGCTGGTTTCTGGTTGTCTTTACTGACTTCCTGTTTTGAAAAAAGGCTGACTCACAGACATCTAACAGCCTCTGTTCTTCCCTTCTTGTTGCTATTATTGCAACTTTCAAAAAGTCGACATTCAAAGAAGAAGAAAATGGTATACTTTATTGTTTGAAATCGATTATGAAATGAAATTCCATGCCAGAGAGAAGACAGCTTAATTTTCTCATCTTTCTATAATTGCTTTCCCATTTAGGAACTGTGATGATTTCATCCACTGATGCCTTTTGTCATTTCCACGACAGCTTCCCACCGATTTCCAATGTAGGTCATTTGATTTGAATCAGATGGTTTATTTAAAGCTCTGACACGACTAGAGATTGTAGAAAAACATTTTATAAATGAAGCCGATTTTCTGTCGCTGTTTGTCAGTTGGTCTTAGTACATAAAACCACTGAACCTATAATTAATGAAACATAAAGTGAGGTGTATCCATATTCAAGCTGTAATTTAAGGAGATTCTTGCACGTTATTGTCAATATATTTTACATTGCATTTTTTTTAACATTTTGTTTCCACTTGCCTCCACAAAACAGTCTCAATGAAAAGTGTTGATCTTCCTCATTCTTAAATATTATCCAATATTTTTTGATCAGAAAATGTAATATATGAATCAATGTATTGATATATCGAGGAATGTAGTTGTATTCTGTCAGCCATCTTGTCCCCTGAATATATTTCAGCAGTAAGGCCTGAGAAGGGGTTGTTCTAACGCACGACGCATTTCAGGGTGCCTTGACACAGCAGTTAGCCATGGTATGTTGGCCATATACCACCGACCCCCGAGGAGCCTGGACACAGCACTTAGCCGTGGTATATTGGCCATATACCACAACCCCCCCCCCCCCCGAGGTGCCTGGACACAGCACTTAGTCGTGGTATATTGGCCATATACCACCGACCCCCGAGGTGCCTGGACACAGCACTTAGCCGTGGTATATTGGCCATATACCACAACCCCCCCCCCGAGGTGCCTGGACACAGCACTTAGTCGTGGTTATTTTGGCCATATACCACCGACCCCCGAGGTGCCTGGACACAGCACTTAGCCGTGGTATATTGGCCATATACCACCGACCCCCGAGGTGCCTGGCCACAGCACTTAGCCGTGGTATATTGGCCATATACCACCGACCCCCGAGGTGACGGGACACAGCACTTAGCCGTGGTATATTGGCCATATACCACCGACCCCCGAGGTGACGGGACACAGCACTTAGCCGTGGTATATTGGCCATATACCACCGACCCCCGAGGAGCCTGGACACAGCACTTAGCTGTGGTATATTGGCCATATACCACAACCCCACGAGGTGCCTGGACACAGCACTTAGCTGTGGTATATTGGCCATATACCACAACCCCACGAGGTGCCTGGACACAGCACTTAGCCGTGGTATATTGGCCATATACCACCGACCCCCGAGGAGCCTGGACACAGCACTTAGCCGTGGTATATTGGCCATATACCACAACCCCACGAGGTGCCTGGACACAGCACTTAGCCGTGGTATATTGGCCATATACCACCGACCCCCGAGGTGCCTGGACACAGCACTTAGCCGTGGTATATTGGCCATATACCACCGACCCTCGAGGTGCCTGGACACAGCACTTAGCCGTGGTATATTGGCCATATACCACCGACCCCCGAGGAGCCTGGACACAGCACTTAGCCGTGGTATATTGGCCGTATACCACCGACCCCCGAGGAGCCTGGACACAGCACTTAGCCGTGGTATATTGGCCGTATACCACCGACCCCCGAGGTGCCTGGACACAGCCCTTAGCCGTGGTATATTGGCCGTATACCACCGACCCCCGAGGTGCCGGGACACAGCCCTTAGCCGTGGTATATTGGCCATATACCACCGACCCCCGAGGTGCCTGGACACAGCACTTAGCCGTGGTATATTGGCCATATACCACCGACCCCCGAGGTGCCTGGACACAGCACTTAGCCGTGGTATATTGGCCATATACCACCGACCCTCGAGGTGCCTGGACACAGCACTTAGCCGTGGTATATTGGCCATATACCACCGACCCCCGAGGTGCCTGGACACAGCACTTAGCCGTGGTATATTGGCCATATACCACCGACCCTCGAGGTGCCTGGACACAGCACTTAGCCGTGGTATATTGGCCATATACCACCGACCCACGAGGTGCCTGGCCACAGCACTTAGCCGTGGTATATTGGCCATATACCACCGACCCCTGAGGTGCCTGGACACAGCACTTAGCCGTGGTATATTGGCCATATACCACCGACCCCTGAGGTGCCGGGACACAGCACTTAGCCGTGGTATATTGGCCATATACCACCGACCCCTGAGGTGCCGGGACACAGCACTTAGCCGTGGTATATTGGCCATATACCACCGACCCCTGAGGTGCCTGGACACAGCACTTAGCCGTGGTATATTGGCCATATACCACCGACCCCCGAGGAGCCTGGACACAGCACTTAGCCGTGGTATATTGGCCATATACCACAACCCCACGAGGTGCCTGGACACAGCACTTAGCCGTGGTATATTGGCCATATACCACAACCCCACGAGGTGCCTGGACACAGCACTTAGCCGTGGTATATTGGCCATATACCACCGACCCCCGAGGTGCCTGGACACAGCACTTAGCCGTGGTATATTGGCCATATACCACCGACCCTCGAGGTGCCTGGACACAGCACTTAGCCGTGGTATATTGGCCATATACCACCGACCCCCGAGGAGCCTGGACACAGCACTTAGCCGTGGTATATTGGCCGTATACCACCGACCCCCGAGGAGCCTGGACACAGCACTTAGCCGTGGTATATTGGCCGTATACCACCGACCCCCGAGGTGCCTGGACACAGCCCTTAGCCGTGGTATATTGGCCGTATACCACCGACCCCCGAGGTGCCGGGACACAGCCCTTAGCCGTGGTATATTGGCCATATACCACCGACCCCCGAGGTGCCTGGACACAGCACTTAGCCGTGGTATATTGGCCATATACCACCGACCCCCGAGGTGCCTGGACACAGCACTTAGCCGTGGTATATTGACCATATACCACCGACCCTCGAGGTGCCTGGACACAGCACTTAGCCGTGGTATATTGGCCATATACCACCGACCCCCGAGGTGCCTGGACACAGCACTTAGCCGTGGTATATTGGCCATATACCACCGACCCTCGAGGTGCCTGGACACAGCACTTAGCCGTGGTATATTGGCCATATACCACCGACCCACGAGGTGCCTGGCCACAGCACTTAGCCGTGGTATATTGGCCATATACCACCGACCCCTGAGGTGCCTGGACACAGCACTTAGCCGTGGTATATTGGCCATATACCACCGACCCCTGAGGTGCCGGGACACAGCACTTAGCCGTGGTATATTGGCCATATACCACCGACCCCCGAGGTGCCTGGACACAGCACTTAGCCGTGGTATATTGGCCATATACCACCGACCCCCGAGGTGCCTGGACACAGCACTTAGCCGTGGTATATTGGCCATATACCACCGACCCCCGAGGTGACGGGACACAGCACTTAGCCGTGGTATATTGGCCATATACCACCGACCCCCGAGGTGACGGGACACAGCACTTAGCCGTGGTATATTGGTCATATACCACCGACCCCCGAGGTGCCTTATTGTTATTATAAACTGGTTACCGACGTAATTAGAACAGTAAAAATAAATGTTTTGTCTTACCTGTGATATACGGTCTGATATACCATGGCTGTCAGCCAATCGGTATTCAGGGCTCGAACCACCCAGTTTATAATTTACAATATATAATGAATATATAGTGCTGTGTAATTATTGTACTGATATATTGAGGTATAGAGTCAATTTGAACTCTGTCAGCCTTCCTGTCCGGCTGTCCCACAGTGACAGAAGTCAGCGTCAGATAGTGAGAGTCATGGTAGCTTCCTCCCTCCGTCCGTCAGTCTGTCTGTGTTCTGTGGCTCCATATGGTCCATCAGCTAATCAGATCAGACTGACAGCAACAGGCCCAAGGCTTCCCTTTCTCCTCCAGATGGAGGGGAGGAGAAGGAGGGGGGGATAGGTGGAGGGGAGGTGGAGAAAGAGGATGGCAGGATGAGGGGGGAGAGATGGGGGAGGGGGAGGAGAGGAGGGGGAGGAAGAGGGGGAGAGGAGGAGGTAAAGAAGAGGAGGAGGGGAGGATGAGGGGGAGGGGAGGAGGGGATGCTGAGGAAGAGAGGAGGAGGAGTCCGAGGTTGGTGCCTAGTCACACCTCTTCCCATTAGCCACTGCCTCCCATTAGCCGCTCCCTCCTGTTAGCCTCTGCCTCCCATTAGCCGCTCCCTCCTGTTAGCCGCTCCCTCCTGTTAGCCTCTGCCTCCCATTAGCTGCTGCCTCCCATTAGCCTCTGCCTTCCATTAACCGCTCCCTCCTGTTAGCCTCTGCCTCCCATTAGCCGCTCCCTCCCATTAGCCGCTCCCTCCCATTAGCTGCTGCTCCCATTAGCCGCTCCCTCCTGTTAGCCTCTGCCTCCCATTAGCAGCTCCTTCCTGTTAGCCTCTGCTTCCCATTAGCCGCTCCCTCTCATTAGCCGCTCCCTCCCATTAGCCGCTGATTCCCATTAGCCGCTGATTCCCATTAGCCGCTGATTCCCATTTGCCGCTCCCTCCCATTAGCCGCTCCCTCCCATTAGCCGCTGATTCCCATTTGCCGCTCCCTCCCATTAGCCGCTATATCCCATTTGCCGCTCCCTCCCATTAGCCGCTATATCCCATTAGCCGCTACTTCCCATTAGCCTCTGCCTCCCATTAGCCGCTGCCTCCCATTAGCCGCTCCCTCCCATTAGCCGCTCCCTCCCATTAGCCGCTCCCTCCCATTAGCCGCTCCCTCCCATTAGCCGCTGCCTCCCATTTTCCGCTCCCTCCCATTAGCCGCTATATCCCATTAGCCGCTCCCACCCTTTAGCCGCTATATCCCATTAGCCGCTCCCTCCCATTAGCCCAATATTCCATTAGCCGCTCCCTCCCATTAGCCGCTATATCCCATTAGCCGCTCCCTCCCATTAGCCCAATATTCCATTAGCCGCTCCCTCCCATTAGCCGCTATATCTCATTAGCTGCTGCTTCCCATTAGCTGCTGCTTCCCATTTGCCGCTCCCTCCCATTAGCCGCTCCCTCCCATTAGCCGCTATATCCCATTAGCCGCTCCCTCCCATTAGCCGCTCCCTCCCATTAGCCGCTGCCTCCCATTTTCCGCTCCCTCCCATTAGCCGCTATATCCCATTAGCCGCTCCCACCCTTTAGCCGCTATATCTCATTAGCCGCTCCCTCCCATTAGCCCAATATTCCATTAGCCGCTCCCTCCCATTAGCCGCTATATCCCATTAGCTGCTGCTTCCCATTTGCCGCTCCCTCCCATTAGCCGCTCCCTCCCATTAGCCGCTATATCCCATTAGCCTCTCCCTGCCATTAGAAACTGCTCTCTTTCACCATCCTCTGCACACAGACCCAGACACACACACCCTGCCTATCCTCTCTGAACATGACTGTCAGGGTGAGGAAGACTCCTATCATACACTGCAATTACCCCGTCAGCCACAACACCGATTTTAAGGGACAGACTTAAGTGGAATTTGGCCTTAAAAATAGAAGAGTCCAATATTGAAACGGGTAAATCAGAGCTGTATACGCAGAGCTCAACGGCATCATAAGAGAAAGTTCTGGAGTTCCGCGGGTTTCTTGATCATTGCCAGTTTTCTAAAATATAAAAGCATCTCACATCTCACTTCTGCTGAAGGATATAAAGCCAGCAAGAGGAGGAAAACATCAATCTCCTGTAAGTACCTAGGATTTAGTTGCAGGTTATGCCCTGTATCTAATTAAACGCTGTAAAACAAAGTTCCAGGCTTGCTGAGAGACTACCGCTGTAGTCCGCAGGGTATACGGGACAGATACACACACACACACATAGCAGTCCTGGCTGGCAGGAGGCAGGAGGCAGGAGCATCCTATAACTTAGTGGCTCTGAGGTACTTAATATATAATGCAATATTCTGCGCTGTGCCATTTGTCATTTGAACCAGGACACAGGTTATGGCTCAGGGCAGTGCATCTGTCCATGCTGGGGAAGAGGGGGGAGAAGTGGGGAGGTGGGGTGGAGAGGAGAGTGGAGGAGAGGAGAGGAGAGGTGGGTGAGGAGAGGAGAGTGGAGGAGAGGAGAGGTGGGGGGGAGAGGAGAGTGGAGGATAGATGGGGGAGGAGAGGAGAGTAGAGGAGAGGAGAGGAAAGGGGAGGTGGGGGGAGGAGAGGAGAGGGGAGAAGTGGAGAGGAGAGGTGGGGGAGGAGAGGAGAGTGGAGGATAGGAGAGGGGAGAAGTGTAGAGGAGAGGTGGGGGGGAGAGGAGAGTGGAGGATAGATGGGGGAGGAGAGGAGAGTAGAGGAGAGGAGAGGAAAGGGGAGGTGGGGGGAGGAGAGGAGAGGGGAGAAGTGGAGAGGAGAGGTGGGGGAGGAGAGGAGAGTGGTGGATAGGAGAGGAGAGGGGAGAAGTGGAGAGGAGAGGTGGGGGGGAGAGGCGAGGTGGGGGGGGGGGGAGAGGAGAGTGGAGGAGAGGAGAGTAGAGGAGAGGAGAGGAAAGGGGAGGTGGGGGGAGGAGAGGAGAGGGGAGAAGTGGAGAGGAGAGATGGGGGAGGAGAGGAGAGTGGAGGAGAGGAGAGGAGAGGGGAGAAGTGGAGAGGAGAGGTGGGGGGGAGAGGAGAGTGGAGGAGAGATGGGGGAGGAGAGGAAAGGGGAGAGGAGGTGGGAGGACTAGAGGAGAGGGAGGGGAGGAGAGGAGAGGAAAGGGGAGAGGAGGTGGGAGGACTAGAGGAGAGGGAGGGGAGGAGAGGAGAGGAAAGAGGAGAGGAGGTGGGGGGACTAGAGGAGAGGGAGGGGAGGAGAGGAGAGGAAAGGGGAGAGGAGGTGGAGGGGAGGAGGAGGGCTAAAAGCTCCCCCAGCTGATCCTGACAAACTGCCCTATGATCCTGGGGAACATGCACACAGTGTGAGAAGACACACACTATCTCTCTATCTCCCTCTACATATCTCTACCTCCCCCTCTCCTGTCTGGTGGTGTCTGCGTACCATACCTCCCTCTTTAGTCCTACCTGATGATCCAAGCTCTCCTCTTTAGTCCTACCTGATGATCCAAGTCCTCATCTTTAGTCCTACCTGATGATCCAAGTCTTCCTCTTTAGTCCTACCTGATGATCCAAGTCCTCCTCTTTAGTGTTACCTGATGATCCAAGTCCTCCTCTTTAGTCCTACCTGATGATCCAAGCTCTCCTCTTTAGTCCTACCTGATGATCCAAGCTCTCCTCTTTAGTCCTACCTGATGATCCAAGCTCTCCTCTTTAGTCCTACCTGATGATCCAAGCTCTCCTCTTTAGTCCTACCTGATGATCCAAGCTCTCCTCTTTAGTCCTACCTGATGATCCAAGCTCTCCTCTTTAGTCCTACCTGATGATCCAAGTCCTCCTCTTTAGTCCTACCTGATGATCCAAGTCCTCCTCTTTAGTCCTACCTGATGATCCAAGCTCTCCTCTTTAGTCCTACCTGATGATCCAAGTCCTCCTCTTTAGTCCTACCTGATGCTCCAAGCCCCCCTCTTTAGTCCTACCTGATGCTACAAGCTCTCCTCTTTAGTCCTACCTGATGCTCCATGCTCTCCTCTTTAGTCCTACCTGATGCTCCAAGCCCCCCTCTTTAGTCCTACCTGATGCTACAAGCTCTCCTCTTTAGTCCTACCTGATGCTCCAAGCCCCCCTCTTTAGTCCTACCTGATGCTCCAAGTCCTCCTCTTTAGTCTTACCTGATGCTCCAAGCTCTCCTCTTTAGTGTTACCTGATGATTCAAGCTCTCCTCCTCTTCTCTACTCTTCTCTCTAGTCTAGTTAGCAGCCACATCTTCTCTTCTCTCTAGTCTAGTTAGCAGCCTCTTCTTCTCTTCTCTCTAGTCTAGTTAGCAGTCTCTTCTTCTCTTCTCTCTAGTCTAGTTAGCAGTCTCTTCTTCTCTTCTCTCTAGTCTAGTTAACAGCCTCTTCTTCTCTTCTCTCTAGCCTAGTTAGCAGCCTCTTCTTCTCTCTAGTCTAGTTAGCAGCCTCTTCTTCTCTTCTCTCTAGTCTAGTTAGCAGTCTCTTCTTCTCTTCTCTAGTCTAGTTAGCAGCCTCTTCTTCTCTTCTCTCTAGTCTAGTTAGCAGCCTCTTCTTCTTCTCTCTAGTCTAGTTAGCAGCCTCTTCTTCTTCTCTCTAGCCTAGTTAGCAGTCTCTTCTTCTCTTCTCTCTAGTCTAGTTAGCAGCCTCTTCTTCTTCTCTCTAGTCTAGTTAGCAGCCTCTTCTTCTTCTCTCTAGTCTAGTTAGCAGTCTCTTCTTCTCTTCTCTCTAGTCTAGTTAGCAGCCTCTTCTTCTCTTCTCTCTAGTCTAGTTAGCAGCCTCTTCTCTTCTCTTCTCTCTAGTCTAGTTAGCAGTCTCTTCTTCTCTCTAGTCTAGTTAGCAGCCTCTTCTTCACTCTAGTCTAGTTAGCAGCCTCTTCTTCTCTCTAGTCTAGTTAGCAGCCTCTTCTTCTTCTCTCTAGTCTAGTTAGCAGCCTCTTCTTCTCTTCTCTCTAGTCTAGTTAGCAGCCTCTTCTTCTATTCTCTCTAGTCTAGTTAGCAGCCTCTTCTTCTCTCTAGTCTAGTTAGCAGCCTCTTCATCTCTCTAGTCTAGTTAGCAGTCTCTTCTTCTCTTCTATCTAGCCTAGTTAGCAGTCTCTTCTTCTCTTCTCTCTAGTCTATTTAGCAGCCTCTTCTTCTCTTCTCTAGTCTAGTTAGCAGCCTCTTATTCTATTCTCTCTAGTCTAGTTAGCAGCCTCCTCTTCTCTTCTCTCTAGCCTAGTTAGCAGTCTCTTCTCTCTAGTCTAGTTAGCAGCCTCTTCTTCTCTTCTCTCTAGTCTAGTTAGCAGTTTCTTCTTCTCTTCTCTCTAGTCTAGTTAGCAGCCTCCTCTTCTGTTCTCTCTAGTCTAGTTAGCAGCCTCTTCTTCTTCTCTCTAGTCTAGTTAGCAGCCTCTTCTTCTTCTCTCTAGTCTAGTTAGCAGCCTCTTCTTCTCTCTAATCTAGTTAGCAGCCTCTTCTTCTCTCTAGTCTAGTTAGCAGCCTCTTCTTCTCTCTAGTCTAGTTAGCAGCCTCTTCTTCTATTCTCTCTAGTCTAGTTAGCAGCCTCTTCATCTCTCTAGCCTAGTTAGCAGTCTCTTCTTCTCTTCTATCTAGTCTAGTTAGCAGCCTCTTCTTCTCTCTAATCTAGTTAGCAGCCTCTTCTTCTCTTCTCTTCTCTCTAGTCTAGTTAGCAGTCTCTTCTTCTCTTCTCTCTAATCTAGTTAGCAGTCTCTTCTTCTCTTCTCTCTAATCTAGTTAGCAGTCTCTTCTTCTCTTCTCTCTAATCTAGTTAGCAGCCTCTTCTTCTCTTCTCTTCTCTCTAGTCTAGTTAGCAGTCTCTTCTTCTCTTCTCTCTAATCTAGTTAGCAGTCTCTTCTTCTCTTCTCTCTAATCTAGTTAGCAGTCTCTTCTTCTCTTCTCTCTAATCTAGTTAGCAGTCTCTTCTTCTCTTATCTCTAATCTAGTTAGCAGCCTCTTATTCTCTCTAGTCTAGTTAGCAGCCTCTTCTTCTCTTCTCTCTGGTCTAGTTAGCAGCCTCTTATTCTCTCTAGTCTAGTTAGCAGCCTCTTATTCTCTCTAGTCTAGTTAGCAGCCTCTTATTCTCTCTAGTCTAGTTAGCAGCCTCTTATTCTCTCTAGTCTAGTTAGCAGCCTCTTATTCTCTCTAGTCTAGTTAGCAGTCTCTTCTTCTCTTCTCTCTAATCTAGTTAGCAGCCTCTTCTTCTCTCTAGTCTAGTTAGCAGTCTCTTCTTCTCTTCTCTCTGGTCTAGTTAGCAGCCTCTTATTCTCTCTAGTCTAGTTAGCAGCCTCTTATTCTCTCTAGTCTATTTAGCAGCCTCTTATTCTCTCTAGTCTAGTTAGCAGCCTCGTCTTCTCATCTTTCTAGTCTAGTTAGCAGCCTCTTCTTCTCTTCTCTCTAGTCTAGTTAGCAGCCTCTTCTTCGTCTCTCTAGTCTAGTCAGCAGCCTCGTCTTCTCTTCTCTCTCGTGTAGTTAGCAGCCTCTTCTTCTGTTCTCTCTAGTCTAGTTAGCAGCCTCTTCTTCTTCTCTCTAGTCTAGTTAGCAGCCTCTTCTTCTTCTCTCTCGTGTAGTTAGCAGCCTCTTCTTCTCTTCTCTCTAGTCTAGTTAGCAGCCTCTTCTTCTTCTCTCTAGTCTAGTTAGCAGCCTCTTCTTCTCTTCTCTCTAGTCTAGTTAGCAGCCTCTTCTTCTTCTCTCTAGTCTAGTTAGCCTCCTCTTCTTCTCTTCTCTCTAGTCTAGTTAGCAGCCTCTTCTTCTCTCTAGTCTAGTCTAGTTAGCAGCCTCCTTTTCTCTTCTCTCTAGTCTAGTTAGCAGCCTGTTCTTCTCTCTAGTCTAGTTAGCAGCCTCCTTTTCTCTTCTCTCTAGTCTAGTTAGCAGCCTGTTCTTCTCTCTAGTCTAGTTAGCAGCCTCTTCTTCTCTCTAGTCTAGTTAGCAGCCTCTTCTTCTCTTCTCTCTAGTCTAGTTAGCAGCCTCTTCTTCTTCTCTCTAGTCTAGTTATCAGCCTCTTCTTCTCTCTAGTCTAGTTAGCAGTCTCTTCTACTCTTCTCTCTAGTCTAGTTAGCAGCCTCTTCTTCTCTTCTCTCTAGTCTAGTTAGCAGTTTCTTCTTCTCCTCTTCTCTCTCGTCTAGTTAGCAGCCTCCTCTTCTCTCAAGTCTAGTTAGCAGCCTCTTCTTCTCTCTAGTCTAGTTAGCAGCCTCTTCTTCTTCTCTCTAGTCTAGTTAGCAGCCTCTTCTTCTCTTCTCTCTAGTCTAGTTAGCAGCCTCTTCGTCTCATCGCTCTAGTCTAGTTAGCAGCCTCTTCTTCTTCTCTCTAGTCTAGTTAGCAGCCTCTTCATCTCTCTAGTCTAGTTAGCAGCCTCTTCTTCTTCTCTCTAGTCTAGTTAGCAGCCTCTTCATCTCTCTAGTCTAGTTAGCAGCCTCTTCTTCTTCTCTCTAGTCTAGTTAGCAGCCTCTTCATCTCTCTAGTCTAGTTAGCAGCCTCTTCTTCTTTTCTCTCTAGTCTAGTTAGCAGCCTCTTCGTCTCATCGCTCTAGTCTAGTTAGCAGCCTCTTCTTCTTCTCTCTAGTCTAGTTAGCAGCCTCTTCTCCTCTTCTCTCTAGTCTAGTTAGCAGCCTCTTCTTCTCTTCTCTCTAGTCTAGTTAGCAGCCTCTTCTTCTTCTCTCTAGTCTAGTTAGCAGCCTCTTCTTCTCTTCTTTCTAGTCTAGTTAGCAGTCTCTTCTTCTCTTCTCTCTAGTCTAGTTAACAGCCTCTTCTTCTCTGTAGTCTAGTTAGCAGCCTCTTCTTCTCTCTAGTCTGGTTAGCAGCCTCTTCTTCTCTTCTCTCTAGTCTAGTTAGCAGCCTCTTCTTCTCTCTAGTCTAGTTAGCAGCCTCTTCTTCTCTCTAGTCTAGTTAGCAGTCTCTTCTTCTCTCTAGTCTAGTTAGCAGCCTCTTCGTCTCATCGCTCTAGTCTAGTTAGCAGCCTCTTCTTCTTCTCTCTAGTATAGTTAGCAGCCTCTTCTCCTCTTCTCTCTAGTCTAGTTAGCAGCCTCTTCTTCTCTTCTCTCTAGTCTAGTTAGCAGCCTCTTCTTCTTCTCTCTAGTCTAGTTAGCAGCCTCTTCTTCTCTTCTTTCTAGTCTAGTTAGCAGTCTCTTCTTCTCTCTAGTCTAGTTAGCAGCCTCTTCTTCTCTTCTTTCTAGTCTAGTTAGCAGTCTCTTCTTCTCTCTAGTCTAGTTAGCAGCCTCTTCATCTCTCTAGCCTAGTTAGCAGCCTCTTCTTCTCTTCTCTCTAGCCTAGTTAGCAGTCTCTTCTTCTCTCTAGTCTAGTTAGCAGCCTCTTCTTCTCTTCTCTCTAGTCTAGTTAGCAGTCTCTTCTTCTCTTCTCTAGTCTAGTTAGCAGCCTCTTCTTCTCTCTAATCTAGTTAGCAGCCTCTTCTTCTCTCTAGTCTAGTTAGCAGCCTCTTCTTCTTCTCTCTAGTCTAGTTAGCAGCTCTTCTTCTCTCTAGTCTAGTTAGCAGCCTCTTCTTCTCTTCTCTCTGGTCTAGTTGGCAGCCTCTTATTCTCTCTAGTCTAGTTAGCAGCCTCTTTTCCTCTTCTCTCTAGTCTAGTTAGCAGCCTCTTATTCTCTCTAGTCTAGTTAGCAGCCTCTTCTTCTCTTCTCTCTAGTCTAGTTAGCAGCCTCTTCTTCTCTCTAGTCTAGTTATCAGCCTCTTCTCCTCTTCTCTCTAGTCTAGTTAGCAGCCTCTTCTCTTCTCTTCTCTCTAGTCTAGTTAGCAGCCTCCTCTTCTCTTCTCTCTAGTCTAGTTAGCAGCCTCTTCTCTCTAGTCTAGTTAGCAGCCTCCTCTTCTCTTCTCTCTAGTCTAGTTAGCAGTCTCGTCTTCTCTTCTCTCTAGTCTAGTTAGCAGCCTCCTCTTCTCTTCTCTCTAGTCTAGTTATCAGCCTCTTCTTCTTTTCTCTCTAGTCTAGTTAGCAGTCTCTTCTTCTCTTCTCTCTAATCTAGTTAGCAGCCTCTTCTTCTCTCTAGTCTAGTTAGCAGCCTCCTCTTCTCTTCTCTCTAGTCTAGTTAGCAGCCTCCTCTTCTTCTTCTCTCTAGTCTAGTTATCAGCCTCTTCTTCTCTCTAGTCTAGTTATCAGCCTCTTCTTCTCTCTAGTCTAGTTATCAGCCTCTTCTTCTTTTCTCTCTAGTCTAGTTAGCAGCCTCTTCTTCTCTTCTCTCTAGTCTAGTTAGCAGCCTCTTCTTCTCTTCTCTCTAGTCTAGTTAGCAGTCTCTTCTTCTCTTCTCTCTAGTCTAGTTAGCAGCCTCTTCTTCTCTTCTCTCTAGTCTAGTTAGCAGCCTCTTCTTCTCTCTAGTCTAGTTAGCAGCCTCTTCTTCTCTCTAGTCTAGTTAGCAGCCTCTTCTTCTCTTCTCTCTAGTCTAGTTAGCAGCCTCTTCTTCTCTTCTCTCTAGTCTAGTTAGCAGCCTCTTATTCTCTCTAGTCTAGTTAGCAGCCTCTTTTCCTCTTCTCTCTAGTCTAGTTAGCAGCCTCTTATTCTCTCTAGTCTAGTTAGCAGCCTCTTTTTCTCTTCTCTCTAATCTAGTTAGCAGCCTCTTCTTCGTCTCTCTAGTCTAGTTAGCAGCCTCGTCTTCTCTTCTCTCTCGTGTAGTTAGCAGTCTCTTCTTCTGTTCTCTCTAGTCTAGTTAGCAGCCTCTTCTTCTTCTCTCTAGTCTAGTTAGCAGTTCTTCTCTTCTCTCTAGTCTAGTTAGCAGCCTCCTTTTCTCTTCTCTCTAGTCTAGTTAGCAGCCTGTTCTTCTCTCTAGTCTAGTTAGCAGCCTCCTCTTCTCTTCTCTCTAGTCTAGTTAGCAGCCTCCTCTTCTCTTCTCTCTAGTCTAGTTAGCAGCCTCCTCTACTCTTCTCTCTAGTCTAGTTAACAGCCTCTTCTTCTCTCTAGTCTAGTTAGCAGCCTCCTCTTCTCTTCTCTCTAGTCTAGTTAGCAGCCTCTTCTTCTTCTTCTCTCTAGTCTAGTTAGCAGCCTCTTCTTCTCTTCTCTCTAGTCTAGTTAGCAGCCTCTTCTTCTCTCTAGTCTAGTTAGCAGCCTCCCCTTCTCTTCTCTCTAGTCTAGTTAGCAGCCTCCCCTTCTCTTCTCTCTAGTCTAGTTAGCAGCCTCTTCTTCTCTTCTCTCTAGTCTAGTTAGCAGCCTCTTCTTCTCTCTAGTCTAGTTAGCAGCCTCTTCTTCTCTCTAGTCTAGTTAGCAGCCTCTTCTTCTCTTCTCTCTATTCTAGTTAGCAGCCTCTTCTTCTCTTCTCTCTAGTCTAGTTAGCAGCCTCTTCTTCTCTTCTCTCTAGTCTAGTTAGCAGTCTCTTCTTCTTCTCTCTAGTCTAGTTAGCAGCCTCTTCTTCTATTCTCTCTAGTCTAGTTAGCAGTTTCTTCTTCTCCTCTCTCTAGTCTAGTTAGCAGCCTCTTCGTCTCTTCTCTCTAGTCTAGTTAGCAGCCTCTTCGTCTCTTCTCTCTAGTCTAGTTAGCAGCCCCTTCTTCTCTCTAGTCTATTTAGCAGCCTCTTCTTCTCTCTAGTCTAGTTAGCAGTTTCTTCTTCTCTTCTCTCTAGTCTAGTGAGCAGACTCTTCTTCTTTTCGCTCTAGTCTAGTTAGCAGCCTCTTTTTCTCTCTATACTAGTTAGCAGCCTCTTCTTCTCTTCTCTCTAGTCTAGTTAGCAGCCTCTTCTTCTCTTCTCTCTAGTCTAGTTAGCAGCCTCTTCTTCTCTTCTCTCTAGTCTAGTTAGCAGTCTCTTCTTCTCTTCTCTCTAGTCTAGTTAGCAGCCTCTTCTTCTTCTCTCTAGCCTAGTTAGCAGCCTCTTCTTCTCTTCTCTCTAGTCTAGTTAGCAGCCTCCTCTTATCTCTAGTCTAGTTAGCAGCCTCTTCTTCTCTCTAGTCTAGTTAGCAGTCTCTTCTTCTCTTCTCTCTAGCCTAGTTAGCAGCCTCTTCTTCTTTTCTCTCTAGTCTAGTTAGCAGCCTCTTCTTCTCTTCTCTCTAGTCTTGTTAGCAGCTTCTTCTTCTCTCTAGTCTAGTTAGCAGTCTCTTCTTCTCTTCTCTCTAGTCTTGTTAGCAGCTTCTTCTTCTCCTAGTGACAGCCCCAGTGACAGCTAGGCAGGAGTAGGAATCTCCTTGTGGGTTGACTAAATAAAACATATTGATGTCCCACTGGGTGCATTCTCGTTGTTTGTACGGATCCTCTACGGCATTTATCAATCAAGACCCTTGCTCAATGGGTGAGTGGATGGGAGGAGGTGTGGAGGAGAGGAGAGGAGGAGGGGTGGAGGGTTGGAGGACGGGAGGAGGGGAGAAGGAGGGGAGGCGGACCCAATATCTAATTCCAGCCCGGCGGTCTAACCGAGGGAGGGAGGGATGGTGGGGAGGCGAGGCTAAGGCATGAAAAGACCTGCTATTCAATTTGCGCTTGTAAGCATAAGCACTGCACTCTCTCCCTCTCCCCCTCTCCCCCTCGCCCCCTCTCTCCCTCTCCCCCTCCCTCCATGCATCCGTCCCTCCCCTGCAATTTATATGCACGCATCACAAATGAATACGAGTGGTGAGAGAAAGAGAGCGAGAGAGAGAGAGAGAGAGAGAGAGAGAGAGAGAGAGAGAGAGAGAGAGAGAGAGAGAGAGAGAGAGAGAGAGAGAGAGAGAGAGAGAGAGAGAGAGAGAGAGAGAGAGACAGAGACAGAGACAGAGAGAGAGAGAGAGGGATCGTCATGCAGCCTTCAAATGGCTGACATAAGTTACAAGCAGAATGTTAATTATCCAGGCGGAGTAGGGTGATCATTCAGAAGGGCCTCTCTCTGTCAGGGGAGCTTGTCGCTATTGTGTTCTCTATTCACCAGGCATCTGTAGTGACCCTCGGGGGAGGGAGGGGGTACCCCCAGAACCAGGTGGACATATATGGGGCCGACTCTCGAGAGGCTGGGCGATAAAGTACTCCTCGTGAAGTGTCTAATGTGAGCGAGAGACTAACCTCCTTGATTTAATACCTTATGATAAGGTTAGAATATATTCTTCCTGGTGTGGTGTGTTACGCTAATGTATATGCAAATCACATCTTTAATGGTGGATGTTGTTAAATAAGAAACGAGAAGAAGGATATTGTGTGCATATAAAAGCTTGTGATTTTCTGTTAGAATATATTTCGGACTCTTTAGTTAAATTCTGTCTTTAATAATGTAGCAACATTAGATATGATAGGAGTAGAAATATTGGAGCAACGACAGGGTAGTCTGGTCTGGTGAGTCTGTTGTTGAAATGACAGTGGAGTCTGGTCTGGTGAGTCTGTTGTAGAAATGACAGGGGAGTCTGGTCTGGTGAGTCTGTTGTAGAAATGACAGTGGAGTCTGGTCTGGTGAGTCTGATGTAGAAATGACAGTGTAGTCTGGTCTGGTGAGTCTGATGTAGAAAGGACAGGGTAGTCTGGTCTGGTGTGTCTGGTGTAGAAATGACAGGGGAGTCTGGTCTGGTGAGTCTGTTGTAGAAATGACAGGGGAGTCTGGTCTGGTGAGTCTGTTGTAGAAATGACAGTGGAGTCTGGTCTGGTGAGTCTGTTGTAGAAATGACAGGGGAGTCTGGTCTGGTGAGTCTGTTGTAGAAATGACAGTGGAGTCTGGTCTGGTGAGTCTGATGTAGAAATGACAGTGTAGTCTGGTCTGGTGTAGAAATGACAGGGGAGTCTGGTCTGGTGAGTCTGTTGTAGAAATGACAGGGGAGTCTCGTCTGTTGTAGAAATGACAGGGGAGTCTGGTCTAGTGAGTCTGTTGTAGAAATGACAGGGGAGTCTGGTCTGGTGAGTCTGTTGTAGAAATGACAGGGTAGTCTGGTCTGGTGTGTCTGTTGTAGAAATGACAGGGTAGTCTGGTCTGGTGAGTCTGTTGTAGAAATGACAGGGTAGTCTGGTCTGGTGTGTCTGTTGTAGAAATGACAGGGGATTCTGGTCTGGTGAGTCTGTTGTAGAAATGACAGGGGAGTCTGGTCTGGCGTGCCTGTGGCCTGAAACATGGATGGCGGAGTCTGCTGGCGTGCCTGTTGCCTGAAACATGGTAGCGGAGCCTGCTGGCGTGCCTGTTGCCTGAAACATGGTAGCGGAGCTTGCTGGCATGCCTGTTGCCTGAAACATGGTAGCGGAGCCTGCTGGCGTGCCTGTTGCCTGAAACATGGATGGTGGAGCCTGCTGGCGTGCCTGTTGCCTGAAACATGGATGGTGGAGCCTGCTGGCGTGCCTGTTGCCTGAAACATGGATGGTGGAGCCTGCTGGCGGAGCCTGCTGGCGTGCCTGTTGCCTGAAACATGGATGGTAGAGCCTGCTGGCGTGCCTGTGGCCTGAAACATGGATGGTGGAGCCTGCTGGCATGCCTGTTGCCTGAAACATGGATGGTGGAGCCTGCTGGCGTGCCTGTGGCCTGAAACATGGATGGTGGAGCCTGCTGGCGTGCCTGTTGCCTGAAACATGGATGGTGGAGCCTGCTGGCGTGCCTGTTGCCTGAAACATGGTAGCGGAGCCTGCTGGCATGCCTGTTGCCTGAAACATGGATGGTGGAGCCTGCTGGCGTGCCTGTTGCCTGAAACATGGGTGGTGGAGCCTGCTGGCATGCCTGTTGCCTGAAACATGGATGGTGGAGCCTGCTGGCGTGCCTGTTGCCTGAAACATGGTAGCGGAGCCTGCTGGCGTGCCTGTTGCCTGAAACATGGTAGCGGAGCTTGCTGGCATGCCTGTTGCCTGAAACATGGTAGCGGAGCCTGCTGGCATGCCTGTTGCCTGAAACATGGATGGTGGAGCCTGCTGGCGGAGCCTGCTGGCGGAGCCTGCTGGCGTGCCTGTTGCCTGAAACATGGATGGCGGAGCCTGCTGGCGTGCCTGTTGCCCGAAACATGGATGGTAGAGCCTGCTGGCGTGCCTGTTGCCTGAAACATGGATGGTGGAGCCTGCTGGCGTGCCTGTTGCCTGAAACATGGATGGTGGAGCCTGCTGGCGTGCCTGTTGCCTGAAACATGGTAGCGGAGCCTGCTGGCATGCCTGTTGCCTGAAACATGGATGGTGGAGCCTGCTGGCGTGCCTGTTGCCTGAAACATGGTAGCGGAGCCTGCTGGCATGCCTGTTGCCTGAAACATGGTAGCGGAGCCTGCTGGCATGCCTGCTGCCTGAAACATGGGTGGCGGAGCCAGCTGGCTTTTGTGCATCTCCAACTCCACTGATTGACAGAAGTTTGACGGTGAAATTGAATTAGGTGTCCCACCAGCCAGGAACACAAAGCAAGCTAAGGGACTATTATTAGAGCTCGTAGAAGAACTAAAGACACGCGCCTCCCATTGTCCAGATCTGACAGGACCACAGCACACCTGTGGCAGGAAGACTAACGTTCACCACAGGACCATCGCTCATCCCAACAACCCATGTTGTTCCACAGTGGAAATGATTTACTGGTTCACCGAAGAATGTGAACAGTCCTTTGCATGTCAATTCTATATCATATTTGTGCTGGTTGTCAACTGTTGTCCTTTACAACTCCTGTTTTCTAAAGAGGTCTCTGCCGTGTCCTCACTGGTCTGTAGTGTCCCTACTGATCTGTAGTGTCCTCACTGGTCTGTAGTGTCCCCACTGGTCTGTAGTGTCCCCACTGGTCTGTAGTGTCCCCACTGGTCTGTAGTGTCCCAACTGGTCTGTAGTGTCCCCACTGGGTCTGTAGTGTCCTCACTGGGTCTGTAGTGTCCCCACTGGTCTGTAGTGTCCCCACTGGTCTGTAGTGTCCCCACTGGTATGTAGTGTCCCCACTAGGTCTGTAGTGTCCCCACTAGGTCTGTAGTGTCCTCACTGGTCTGTAGTGTCCCCACTGGTCTGTAGTGTCCCCACTCAGTCTGTAGTGTCCCCACTCAGTCTGTAGTGTCCCCACTAGGTCTGTAGTGTCCCCACTAGGTCTGTAGTGTCCCCACTAGGTCTGTAGTGTCCCCACTCAGTCTGTAGTGTCCTCACTGGTCTGTAGTGTCCCCACTAGGTCTGTAGTGTCCCCACTAGGTCTGTAGTGTCCCCACTCAGTCTGTAGTGTCCTCACTGGTCTGTAGTGTCCCCACTGGTCTGTAGTGTCCCCACTGGTCTGTAGTGTCCCCACTGTTCTGTAGTGTCCCCACTGGTCTGTAGTGTCCCCACTAGGTCTGTAGTGTCCCCACTGGTCTGTAGTGTCCCCACTGGTCTGTAGTGTCCCCACTGGTCAGTAGTGTCCCCACTGGTCTGTAGTGTCCCCACTGGTCTGTAGTGTCCTCACTGGTCTGTAGTGTCCCCACTGATCTGTAGTGTCCCCACTGGTCTGTAGTGTCCCCACTGGTCTGTAGTGTCCTCACTGGTCTGTAGTGTCCTCACTGGTCTGTAGTGTCCCCACTAGGTCTGTAGTGTCCCCACTGGTCTGTAGTGTCCTCACTGGTCTGTAGTGTCCTCACTGGTCTGTAGTGTCCCCACTAGGTCTGTAGTGTCCCCACTGGTCTGTAGTGTCCCCACTGGTCTGTAGTGTCCCCACTGGTCTGTAGTGTCCCCACTGGTCTGTAGTGTCCCCACTAGGTCTGTAGTGTCCCCACTGGGTCTTCCATACTCTGAGTACATAAATGATGCCGACAGCAAGTGCTGAACATATCTGAAGAAGAGCAGAGCATAGGCAGAGGCAAAGCTGAAGAAGAGTCAGACCAGAGGCAGAGGCAGAGCTGAAGAAGAGGCAGAGCAGAGGCAGAGGTAAAGCTGAAGAAGAGGCAGAGCAGAGGCAGAGGCAGGGCTGAAGAAGAGGCAGAGCAGAGGCAGAGCTGAAGAAGAGGCAGAGCTGAGGCAAAGCTGAAGAAAAGGCAGAGCAGAGGCAGAGACAGAGCAGAGGCAGAGACAGAGCTGAGGCCGAGACAGAGCTGCTGCCAGAAATTGAAAAAATGTGAAGGGGGAAGGGGACCTCTCTCTCTCTCACTCTTTCTCTCTCTCTCTTTCTCTCTCTCTCTGTCTCACTGTCTCTCTGTCTCACTGTCTCTCTGTCTCTCTGTCTCTCTGTCTCTCTTTTGTCTTACTGAGATTTGCTGTCAGGGCCCTGGTCTGACAGAATCTGTGCAGAAAATCTATCTGCTGCTTTAGGCCCTCCTTGGTTGGGGACAGAAGCACCAGATCATCAGCAAATGGTAGCCATTTGACTTCAGATTCTAGTAGGATGAGGCCGGGTGCTGAAGGCTGTTCTAGTGCCCTCACCAATTCGTCAACATATATGTTGAAGAGGGTGGGGCTCAAGCTACATCCTTGTCTCACCCCACGGTCCTGTGGAAAGAAATGTGTGTTTTCTTGCCACTTTTAACTGCACACTTGTTGTTTGTGTACATGTATTATATAATGTTGTATGCTGTTCCCCCAACACTGCTTTACATACATTTGTATAGCAGACCCTCATGCCAAATTGAGTCAAAAGAGTTTTCTGAAATCAACACAGCATGAGAAGACTTTACTTCTGTTTTGTTTTGTTTGTTTGTCAATTAGGGTGTGCAGGGTGAATACGTGGTCTGTCGTATGGGAATTTTGGCAAAACCCAATTAGACATTTGCTCAGTACGTTGCTTTCACTTAGGAAATGTACAAGTCTGCTGTTAACTTCTCTAGGGTAGGGGGAAGCATTGGGACTTTTGGATGAAAAGCCCAAATTAAACTGCCTGCTATTCAGCCATACAAGCTAGAATATACATATAATTAACAGGTGTGCCATGTTAAAAGTTAATTTGTGGAATTTCTTTCCTTCTTAATGCGTTTGAGCCAATCAGTTGTCTTGGGGCAAGGTAGGTTTGGTATACAGAAGATAGCCCTATTTGGTAAAAGACCAAGTCCGTATTATGGCAAGAACAGCTCAAATAAGCAAAGAGAAACTGCAGTCCATCATTACTTTAAGTGCTCAGCAGATGTGGGAACTCCTTCAAGACTGTTGGAAAATCATTCCAGGTGAAGCTGGTTGAGAGAATGCCAAGAGTGTGCAAAGCTGTTCTCTACGCAAAGGGTGGCTGCTTTGAAGAATATAAAATATATTTTGATTTGTTTAATGATAATGCAGCGGATTTTCCTAAAATTGCTGTTTACGCATATCCCACATTGGGACCATAGTTGTCTCCACTTTTGTGGATTGGGTGATTGGTTCCAAATATTGGAGAAGATGCCAGAGCTAAGGATGATGTTAAAGAGTTTAAGTATAGCCAATTGAAATTTGTGGTCTGTATATTTTATATTTTCATTTAATTCCATCGACACCTCATGCATTTTTTGAGATGGAGTTGTATTTTTTCCTGAAGTTAATTTAATGTAATTAGAGAATCCAGTGGGTTCTGGTCGTCTTTAATAGTTGATTCTAATATTACCAGTTTTTCCTCTATACCAAATTACCAAATTATTTATTATTATAATTATTACAAATTAATTAATTATTATTATTATAATGAGTCTCTTTCCTGTTTCACACCTTGTAGTGTGATGGATGAGACTACCAGCTCTCTGTAACCTAGAAGGCAACCAGTGGGTCCATCTCCTTTATACCAGGTTTCTTGTAGCATGACAATGTCTATATTTCCAATTTCTTTGATGATGTCTGGGTTTCCTGCTCGTTAGGCCAAAGGCAGATGACCTCAGACCTTGTATATTCCAGGATGAGATAGTAAAAGCTTTGAGTTCCATAGTGTCTGGTGTTGTTTTTGTGTGGTTTAGGCCCGGACCATCACAGCAGGTCTCTCTGTGTGTCTCTCTCTGTCTCTCTCTCTCTGTATCTCTCTGTATCTCTCTCTCTGTATCTCTCTGTATCTCTCTGTATCTCTCTGTATCTCTCTCTCTCTCTGTATCTCTCTCTCTCTCTGTATCTCTCTCTCTCTCTCTCTCTCTCTCTCTCTCTCTCTCTCTCTCTCTCTCTCTCTCTCTCTCTCTCTCTCTCTCTCTCTGTATCTCTGTATCTCTCTCTCTGTATCTCTGTATCTCTGTATCTCTCTCTCTCTCTCTCTCTCTCTCTCTCTCTCTCTCTCTCTCTCTCTCTCTCTCTCTCTCTCGCTCTCTCACGCTCTCTCTCTCTCTCTCTCTCGCTCTCTCTCTCTCTCTCGCTCTCTCTCTCTCACTCCCACTCTCACTCTCTCTGACACTAGCGTCTGTCTTGTTAGTGTCCTCTTACTCCTAGTGTCTCAACTGTTGCCATCTGGGCCTATTAGCAGGCTAAGCCCGGGTGCTAACCCCCCTTACTAACCCCACGGTGCTTTGTCTTGTGGCCAGCCCTGGCCTGGGACTGGGAGGGTCTCTGTGTGATTTATCCAGTCCACTACCCAGGGCTAACTGTGGACTAACCTGTTCACCCCAACAGGGAAGATGGACATATTACTGGTTCCAAGGGTTCCAAAGGGTTTCAGAGACCAACAGCCCTCAAGGATTTATTGAGTCATTATCTGTAGTTTGACAGTAAGTCTATCTGGCCAGTAATACACTCACAGTGGAGAGGAGGTTCCCACTAGATGGCCAAGCTGCTAAATCAAAATGATCATAAATCATAAAAATCTATTCAAAACATACATTCGTTTTTTGGGTCTTAATTTAAGGTTAAGGGTCAGCTATGAAGTTAGCAGTCTGGTTCTTATTTTTTTTTTTAACTAGGCAAGTCAGTTAAGAACAAATTCTTATTTTACAATGATCGCCTACCAAAAGGCAAAAGGCCTCCTGCGGGAACGCGGGCTTGGATGAAAAAAAGTATTTTAAAATATAAATAATGACAAAACACACATCACGACAAGAGAGACAACACAACACTACATAAAGAGAAACCTAAGGCAACAACACAGCGACACATGACAACACAGCATGGTAGCAACACAACATGGTAGCAGCACAACATGGTAGCAACACAACATAACAACAACATGGTAGCAACACAACATGGTAGCAACACAACATGGTGGGCAATACAACATGGTACCAACACAACATGGTAGCAGCACAACATGGTAGCAACACAACATGGTAGCAACACAACATGGTAGCAACACAACATGGTAGCAACACAACATGGTGGGCAATACAACATGGTAGCAACACAACATGGTAGCAATACAACATGGTGGGCAACACAACATGGTAGCAACACAACATGGTAGCAGCACAACATGGTAGCAGGACAACATGGTGGGCAACACAACATGGTAGCAACACAACATGGTAGCAACACAACATGGTAGCTGCAAAAAAACATGGGAGCAGCACAACATGGTACCAACACAACATGGGAGCAGCACAACATAACAACAACATGGTAGCAACACAACATGGTGGCAACACAACATGGTAGCAACACAACATGGTAGCAGCACAACATGGTAGCAGCACAACATGGTAGCAGCACAACATGGTAGCAACACAACATGGTAGCAACACATGGTAGCAACACATGGTAGCAACACAACATGGTAGCAACACAACATGGTAGCAGCACAACATGGTAGCAGCACAACATGGTAGCAACACAACATGGTAGCAGCACAACATGGTAGCAGCACAACATGGTAGCAACACAACATGGTAGCAATACAACATGGTGGGCAACACAACATGGCAGCAGCACAACATGGTAGCAACACAACATGGTAGCAACACAACATGGGAGCAGCACAAAACATGGTACAAACATTATTGGGCACAGACAACAGCACAAAGGTCAAGAAGGTAGAGACAACAATACATCACACAAAGCAGCCACAACTGTCAGTAAGAGTGTCCATGATTGAGTCTTTGAAGGAAGAGATGGAGATAAAACTGTCCAGTTTGAGTGTTTGTTGGAACTCGTTCCAGTCGCTAGCTGCAGCGAACTGAAAAGAGGAGCGACCCAGGGATGTGTGTACTTTTGGGAGCTTTAACAGAATGTGACTGGCAGAACGGGTGTTGTATGTGGAGGATGAGGGCTGCAGTAGGTCTCTCAGATAGGGGGGAGTGAGGCCTAAGAGGGTTTTATAAATAAGCATCAACCAGAGTGTCTTGAAACGGGTATACAGAGATGACCAGTTAACAGAGGGGTGTAGAGTGCCATTATGTGTCCTATAAGGAGCATTGGTGGAAAATCTGATGGCCGAATGGTAAAGAACATCTAGCCGCTCGAGAGCATCCTTACCTGCCGATCTTTAATTAAAATCAAATATATTTATATATCCCTTCTTACATCAGCTGATATATCGAAGTGCTGTACAGAAACCCAGCCTAAAACCCCAAACAGCAAGCAATGCAGGTGTAGAAGCACAGTGGCTAGGCAAAAACTCCCTGGAAAGGCCAAAACCTAGGAAGAAACCTAGATAGGAACCAGGCTATGAGGGGTGGCCAGTCCTCTTCTGGCTGTGCCAGGTGGAGATTATAACAGAACATGGCCAAGATGTTCAAATGTTTATTAATGACCAGCATGGTCAAATAATAATAATCACAGCAGTTGTCGAGGGTGCAACAAGTCAGAACCTCAGGAGTAAATGTCAGTTGGCTTTTCATAGCCGATCATTAAGACTTTCTCTACCGCTCCTGCTGTCTCTAGAGAGTTGAAAACAGCAGGTCTGGGACAGGTAGCACGTCCAATGAACAGGTCAGGGTTCCATAGCCGCAGCCAGAACAGTTTCAGCTGGAGCAGCAGCACGGCCAGGTGGACTGGGGACAGCAAGGAGTCATCATGCCAGGTAGTCCTGAGGCATGGTCCTATGACATGACTCAGAGAGAGAGAAAGAGAGAATGAGAGAAAGAGAGAATTAGAGAGAGCATACTTAAATTCACACAGGACACCGGATAAGACAGAAGAAGTACTCCATATATAACAGACTGACCCTAGCCCCCGACACTTAAACTACTGCAGCATAAATACTGAAGGCTGAGACAGGGCCAAACAGGCAGAATATAACCCCACCCACTTTGCCACTTTGCCACAGCACAGCCCCCACACCACTAGAAGGATATCTTCAACCACCAACTTACCATCCTGAGACAAGGCCGAGTATAGCCCACAAACATCTCCGACACGGCACAACCCAAGGGGGGGGCGCCAACCCAGACAGGAAGACCACGTCAGTGACTCAACCCATTCAAGTGACGCACCCCTCCTAGGGACGGCATGGAAGAGCACCAGTAAGCTAGTGACTCAGCCCCTGTAATAGGGTTAGAGGCAGAGAAACCCAGTGGAGAGAGGGGAACCGGCCAGGCAGAGACAGCAAGAGCGGTTCGTTGCTCCAGAGCCTTTCCGTTCACCTTCACACTCCTGGGCCAGACTACACTCAATCATAGGACCTACTGAAGAAATGAGTCTTCAGTAAAGAATTAAAGGTTTAGACCGTGTCTGCGTCTCTCACATGGGAAGGCAAACCATTCCATAAAAATGGAACTCTATAAGAGAAGCCCTGCCTCCAGCTGTTTGCTTAGAAATTCTAGGGACAATTAGGAGGCCTGCGTCTTGTGACCGTAGCGTACGTGTAGGTATGTACGGCAGGACCAAATCGGAAAGATAAGTAGGAGCAAGCCCATGTAATGCTTTGTAGGTCAGCAGTAAAACCTTGAATAAGCCCTTGCCTTAACAGGAAGCCAGTGTAGGGAGGCTAGCACTGGAGTAATATGATCACATTTTTCAAAAGAGAGATCAGGGTCCAGAGTAACGCCGAGGTCCTTCACAGTTTTATTTGAGACGACTGTACAACCATCAAGATTATTATCCGATTCAACAGAAGGTCTCTTTGTTTCTTGAGACCTAGAACAAGCATCTCTGTTTTGTCCGAGTTTAAAAGTAGAAAGTTTGCAGCCATCCACTTCCTTATGTCTGAAGCACAGGCTTCTAGCGAGGGCAATTTTGGGGCTTCACCATGGTTCAATGAAATGTACAGCTGTGTGTCATCCGCATAGCAGTGAAAGTTAACATTATGTTTTCGAATAACATCCCCAAGAGGTAAAATATATAGTGAAAACAATAGTGGTCCTAAAACGGAACCTTGAGGAACACCAAAATGTACAGTTGATTTGTCAGAGGACAAACCATTCACAGAGACAAACTGAAATATTTCTGACAGATAAGATCTAAACCAGGCCAGAACGTGTCCGTGTAGACCAATTTGGGTTTCCAGTCTCTCCAAAAGAATGTGGTGATCGATGGTATCAAAAGCAGCACTAAGGTCTAGGAGCACGAGGACCGATGCAGAGCCTTGGTCTGACGCCATTAAAAGGTCATTCACCACCTTCACAAGTGCAGTCTTAGTGCTATGATTGGGTCTAAAACCAGACTGAAACATTTTGTATACATTGTTTGTCTTCAGGAAGGCAGTGAGATGCTGCAAAACAGCTTTTTCTAAAATTTTAGAGAAGAATGGAAGATTTGATAGGGGTCTAGCGGCGGAACCCGGTTTAACAGGTTAAATGTTTTCCAGATCTTCTTGGTGTTAGACCCACAGAGAGAGAACTGCTCCTTAAAGTAACTAACTTTAAAGTAACACCCCTAGAAAAAAAAAAGTAACTAACTTTGGCCTTCCGGATAGCCTGAGTGGACTTATTTCTCACTTGCCTGAACGATAGCCAGTCAGCCTGAGTATGCATGTGCCGAGCCTTCGCCAAATGCAATTCTTGAGGTGGAGTAACTCTGCACGATCACAGTCGAACCAGGGGCTGAATCTGCTTTTAATTCTCATTTTCTTTATGGGGGCGTGTTTGTTTAACAATATCACTGAAAATATTAAAATAGAAGGTCCAAGCATCTTCGACAGAGGGGATCAAGCTGATTCTGTACCATTTTAGAGGCCAGGTCATGAAGGAAGGCTTGCTCATTAAAACTTTTTAGCAAGCGTCTATGACATATCAGGACAGATCGTTTCACTGAGCAGCCATTTTTTATTTATTTTATTTTATTTCACCTTTATTTAACCAGGTAGGCTAGTTGAGAACAAGTTCTCATTTACAACTGCGACTTGGCAAAGATAAAGCAAAGCAATTCGACACATACAACAACATAGAGTTACACATGGATTAAACAAACATACAGTCAATAACACAGTAGAAAAATTTTATATACAGTGTGTGCAAATGAGGTAGGATAAGGGACGTAAGGCAATAAATAGGCCATGGTGGTGAGGTAATTACAAAATAGCACTGGAGTGATGTGCAGGAGATGAATGTGCAAGTAGAGATATTGGCGTGCAAAGCAGCAAGATAAATAAATAAATACAGTATGTGGACGAAGTAGTTGGATGGGCTATTTACAGATGGGCTACGTACAGGTGCAGTGATCTGTGAGCTGCTCTGACAGCTGGTGCTTAAAGCTAGTGAGGGAGATATGAGTCTCCAGCTTCAGTGATTTTTGCAGTTTGTTCCAGTCATTGGCAGCAGAGAACTAGAAGGAAAGGCGGCCAAAGGAAGAATTGGCTTTGGGGGTGACCAGTGAGATATACCTGCTGGAGCGCGTGCTACGGGTGGGTGCTGCTATCATGACCAGTGAGCTGAGATAAGGCGGGGCTTTACCTAACAGAGACTTATAGATGACCTGGAGCCAGTGGGTTTGGCGACGAGTATGTAGCGAGGGCCAACCAACGAGAGCGTAAAGGTCGCAGTGGTGGGTGGTATATGGTGCTTTGGTGACAAAACGGATGGCACTGTGATAGACTGTATCCAATTTGTTGAGTAGAGTGTTGGAGGCTATTTTGTAAATTACACCGCCAAAGTCGAGGATTGGTAGGATGGTCAGTTTTATGAGGGTATGTTTGGCAGCATGAGCGAAGGATGCTTTGATGTGAAATAAGAAGCCGATTCTAGATTTAATTTTGGATTGGAGATGCTTAATAGCGTGAGTCTGGAATGAGAGTTTACAGTCTAACTAGACACCTAGGTATTTGTAGCTGTCCACATATTCTAAGTCAGAACCGTCCAGAATGGTGATGCTGGACGGGCGGGCAGGTGCAGGCAGCGATCGGTTGAAGAGCATGCATTTAGTTTAACTTACATTTAAGAGCAGTTGGAGGCCACGGAAGGAGAGTTGTATGGCATTGAAGCTCGTCTGGAGGTCAGTTAACCTGTTTTGGCTGCAGCCTGACGTCGGTACACTTATGACAACATCCAGCTCAAGTGCAGGGCGCGAAATTCAAAATATATTTTTTTTAAATATTTAACTTTCACACATTAACAAGTCCAATACAGCATATGAAAGGTACACATCTTGTGAATCAAGCCAACATGTCCGATTTTTAAAATGTTTTACAGGGAAGACACAATATGTAAATCTATTAGCTAACCACGTTAGCAAAACACACCACTTTTCTTACTCCATCAGTTTTTTACTTCTTCAGTAGCTATCACAAATTCGACCAAATAAAGATATAAATAGCCACTAACCAAGAAACAACTTCATCAGATGACAGTCTGATAACATATTTATTGTATAGCATATGTTTTGTTAGAAGAATGTGCATATTTCAGGTATAAATCATAGTTTACATTGCAGCTACAGTCAGAAATTGCACCGAACGCAGACAGAAAAATTACAGACACCAATGCCAAATAACTAAATACTCATCATAAAACATTTCTGAAAAATACATAGTGTACAGCAATTGAAAGACAGGCATCTTGTGATTCCAGACAATATTTCCGATTTATCAAGTGTTTTACAGCGAAAACACAATATAGCGTTATATTAGCGTAGCCACAATAGCCAGAAACACTTGGGCGCCGACGACCAGTTCACATGCACGACAGATATTAGAAATAGCATCATAAAATGTTTCTGTCACCTTCCTGACCTGTTTTCTGTTGTTTTGTATGTGTTTAGTTGGTCAGGACGTGAGCTGGGTGGGAATTCTATGTTGTGTGTCTAGTTTGTCTGTTTCTATGTCAGCCTAGTGTGGGTTCTCAATCAGAGGCAGATGGTAATCGTTGTCTCTGATTGAGAATCATATATAGGAGGCTTGTTTTGTGTTGGGATTTTGGTGGGTGTCTGTTTCCTGTCTCTGTGATTGTCTGCACCAGATAGGTCTGTGTCGGTTTTTGCACATTTGTTATTTTGTATTGTTGTTTGTAGTGTTTTACTTGTTCTTCATTAAACATTTTTAACACTAGCCGCGCTGCACTTTGGTCCTCTCCTTCACCCCTCGAAGAAAACCGTTACAGAAACACCCACCAAACCCGGACAAAGCAGCGTGGCAACGGGCAGCAGCAACAGCAGCAGCAGTACAAGGAGGAATGGACATGGGAGGAGATTCTGGGCGGAGAGGGACCCTGGGCAGAGGCAGAGGAGTGTCGCCGTCCCAAAGCGGAGCTGGAGGCATCAAAAGCAGAGAGGCGGCATTATGAGGCGCTTGCAAGGCAGAGTGGCTGGAAACCCGAGAGGCTCACCCAAAACGTTCTTGTGGGGGGGGGGGGGGGCTAAAGGGGCGTGTGGCGAAGCCGGGTTGGATACCTGAGCCAACTCCCCGGGCTTACCGTGGAGTGAGAGGGCGTCGTACTGGTCAGACACCGTGTTATGCGGTAAAGCGCACGGTGTCCCCAGTACGCGTGCTTAGCCCAGTGCGGGCAATTCCACCTTGCCGCACTGGAAGGGCTAGGTTGGGCATCAAGCTGGATGTCATGAAGCCGGCCCAACGTATCTGGCCTCCAGTACTTCTCCTCGGGCCGGCGTACATGGCACCAGCCTTACAGGTGGTGTCCCCGGTTCGCCTGCATAGCCCAGTGCGGGTTGTTCCACCTCGCCGCACTGGCAGGGCTACGGGGACCATTCAACTTGGTAAGGTTGGAGAGACTCGGTGCTCAAGAGCGCGTGTCCTCCTTCACGGTCCGGTATATCCGGCGCCACCTTCCAGCCCCAGCCCAGTACGACCAGTGCCTACACCACGCAACAGGCTTCCAGTGCATCTCCAGAGCCCTGTTCCTCCTCCCCGCACTCGCCCTGAGGTGCGTGCCCTCAGCCCGGTACCTCCAGTTCCGGCACCACGCATCAGGCCTATAGTGCGTCTCAGCCGGCCAGAGTCTGCCGTCTGCCCAGCGGTGCCTGAACTGCCCGTCTGCCCAGCGGCGCCTGAACTGCCACTGCAGTCCGGAGCTGCCATTCAGTCCGGAGCTGCCACTCAGTCCGGAGCTGCCACTCAGTCAGGAGCTGCCACTCAGTCCGGAGCTGCCACTCAGTCCGGAGCTGCCACTCAGTCCGGAGCTGCCATTAGTCCGGAGTTGCCCATCTGTCCTGAGCTACCTCTCTGTCCTGAGCTACCTCTCTGTCCTGAGCTACCTCTCTGTCCTGAGCTACAGTTTCTTACTTTTGGTGATCTTCCGTCAGAATGTTGGACAAGGTGTCCTTTGTCCAGAACAGTCGTTGTTTGGATCTGGAACGGCAAATTTCCCTCTTGATTTAGCATGGGCACTTGCCAAGTGGCACGGATCTCTCCAACGTCAACAAAGTCAGAGAACGGAACACGGCAAAACTCCCGAAAAAATTTCAATAATCTGATTAAACTATATTGAAAAAACATACTTTACGATGATATGGTCACATGTATCAAATAAAATCTAAACCGGAGATGTTAGTCGTCCATAACGACAGCTAAACAGAAGGCAAATCCATGTCCCCTTTCGCTCGCTCCAGAAACAGGAAATGGACGGTCACGTCATACAAAGAGCTTTAATTCCACCTCAGACCAAGATAAACACGAAATTTCTTCTCTCACCGCCTCTTGACAACCAGGGGAAGGTGTATGAAGTGTACGTAGACTCTTACGTGTCATGCCCATGTATAGGCAGGAAGTTGAACAGAGCATCGATTTCTGACATTCCACTTCCTGGTCAGGAAATGTGCTGCAGAATGTTTTGGCCGGGTATGGTTCTCAATCAGGGACAGCTGTCTATCGTTGTCTCTGATTGGGAATCATACTTAGGCGGCCTTTTTCCCTTTTGTATTTGTGGGAATTTGTCTTTGTTTGGGGTACTATAGCCCTCTTAAGCTTCGCGGTCATTTTGTATTGTTTATTGTTTTTTGTTGGCGACATTATCCAAATAGAAAGTAATGTACGCTCAACACGCTGCGCATTGGTCTTCCTTCAACGACGGCCGTGACAACGTGAAGACAAAAATGAGCTCCCTCAAGCCTGTGCTGAAACCTCTAACCAGGCTCCGTTTGAGTCTAATGAAGTTCACGTAACCTTTTGTTCACAAATTATTTTTCTGCATAAATATAAATGAAAGTTCTACAGATAGAGAAGCAAGATAAGGTTATATGCAGCAGTTTTGCATTTCAATAAATGTGCCTTAATGCAACAATCCAGCTCAGACAAAGGATCATTTCCCCAGCCATTGTTTTGGTTTTTACCTTTCATCTTAGCGTTCTTTCCTGATTTTCATATAAAAGTATTTGGCCGCATCCCAAATGGCAACCTATGTATTTATTATATATTTAGTGCACTACGTTTAGCCAAGGCTTGATAGGGCTCTTGGTAGAAGTGATGCACGATATTGGGCCTTAGTTTTTGGAAGTCCCTCCTAGACCCTGAAAGTCTTTACATTGCTGGTCAAGAGCAGTATATTGTTAGTGGGGTTTCATGTATGGCTTTAAATGGTTATAGGAGCGGACTGGAGAACAATGGTCCCTCCTAACTGACACCCTAATCCCTTTATAGCGCACTAAAGGGCCCATAGGGAATAGGGTGCCATTTGGTAGTGCAGGGCCCATAGGGAATAGGGTGCCATTTGGCTCAACAGGGCCCATAGGGAATAGGGTGCCATTTGGCTCAACAGGGCCCATAGGGAATAGGGTGCCATTTGGTAGTGCAGGGCCCATAGGGAATAGGGTGCCATTTGGCTCAACAGGGCCCATAAGGAATAGGGTGCCATTTGGTAGTGCAGGGCCCATAGGGAATAGGGTGCCATTTTGCATTACATGGCCCATAGGGAATAAGGTGCCATTTGGCTCTACAGGGCCCATAGGGAGTAGGGTGCCATTTGGTAGTGCATGGCCCATAGGGAATAGGGTGCCATTTGGCTCCACAGGGCCCATAGGGAATAGGGTGCCATTTGGTAGTGCAGGGCCCATAGGGAATATGGTGCCATTTAGCTCTACAGGGCCCATAGGGAATAGGGTGCCATTTGGTAGTGCAGGGCCCATAGGGAATAGGGTGCCATTTGGTTGTGCGGGGCCCATAGGGAATAGAGTGCCATTTGGCTATACAGGGCCCATAGGGAATAGGGTGCCATTTGGTAGTGCAGGGCCCATAGGGAATAGGGTGCCATTTGGTAGTGCAGGGCCCATAGGGAATAGGGTACCATTTTGCTCTACATGGCCCATAGGGAATAGGGTGCCATTTGGCTCTACAGGGCCCATAGGGAATAGGGTGCCATTTGGCTCTACAGGGCCCATGGGGAATAGGGTGCCATTTGGCTCTACAGGGCCCATAGGGAATAGGGTGCCATTTGGTAGTGCAGGGCCCATAGGGAATAGGGTGCCATTTTGCTCCACAGTGCCCATAGGGAATAGGGTGCCATTTTGCTCTACAGGGCCCATAGGGAATAGGGTGCCATTTGGTAGTGCAGGGCCCATAGGGAATAGGGTGCCATTTTGCTCTACAGGGCCCATAGGGAATAGGGTGCCATTTTGCTCTACAGGGCCCATAGGGAATTGGGTGCCATTTGGTAGTGCAGGGCCCATAGGGAATAGGGTGCCATTTGGTAGTGCAGGGCCCATAGGGAATAGAGTGACATTTGGCTCTACAGGGCCCATAGGGAATAGAGTGCCATTTGGCTCTACAGGGCCCAAAAGGAATAGGGTGCCATTTGGTAGTGCAGGGCCCATAGGGAATAGGGTGCCATTTGGTTGTGCAGGGCCCATAGGGAATAGAGTGCCATTTGGCTATACAGGGCCCATAGGGAATAGGGTGCCATTTGGTAGTGCAGGGCCCATGGGGAATAGGGTACCATTTTGCTCTACATGGCCCATAGGGAATAGGGTGCCATTTTGCTCTACAGTGCCCATAGGGAATAGAGTGCCATTTGGCTCTACAGGGCCCATGGGGAATAGGGTGCCATTTGGCTCTACAGGGCCCATAGGGAATAGGGTGCCATTTGGTAGTGCAGGGCCCATAGGGAATAGGGTGCCATTTTGCTCTACAGGGCCCATAGGGAATAGGGTGCCATTTTGCTCTACAGTGCCCATAGGGAATAGGGTGCCATTTTGCTCTACAGGGCCCATAGGGAATTGGGTGCCATTTGGTAGTGCAGGGCCCATAGGGAATAGGGTGCCATTTGGTAGTGCAGGGCCCATAGGGAATATGGTGCCATTTTGCTCTACAGGGCCCATAGGGAATAGGGTGCCATTTGGCATCCAGACAAAAAACAGGCAAGAAGCTGCTGTATTATACAGGGGAGGTTAGGATGGGGAGGTTAGGATGTGGAGGGTAGGATGGGGAGGTTTTAGGATGGGGGGTTTAGGATGGGGAGGTTTTAGGATAGGGAGGTTAGGATGGGGAGGTTAGGATGGGAGGTTAGGATGGAGAGGTTAGGATGGGGAGGTTAGGATGGAGAGGTTAGAATGGGGGGTTTAGGATGGGGAGGTTGGGATGGGGAGGTTAGGATGGGGAGGTTAGAATGGGGAGGTTAGGATGGGGAGGTTAGGATGGGAAGGTTAGGATGGGGAGGTTAGAATGGGGAGGTTAGGATGGGGAGGTTAGGATGGGGAGGTTAGGATGGGAAGGTTAGGATGGGGAGGTTAGGATGGGGAGGTTTTAGGATGGGGAGGTTAGGATGGGGAGGTTAGGATGGGGAGGTTAGGATGGAGAGGTTAGGATGGGAAGGTTAGGATGGGGTGGTTAGGATGGGAAGTTTAGGATGGGGAGGTTAGGATGGGAGGTTAGGATGGGGAGGTTAGAATGGGGAGGTTAGGATGGGGAGCTAAGGATGGGGGTTTAGGATGGGGAGGTTAGGATGGGGAGGTTAGGATGGGGAGCTAAGGATGGGGGTTTAGGATGGGGGTTTAGAATGGGGAGGTTAGAATGGGGAGGTTAGAATGGGAGGTTAGGATGGGGGTTTAGAATGGGGAGGTTAGTTGCTCAAATATTGTAATCAGATTACAGAGACTTTTGAAAAACTAGATGATTTCTTCTTGGATTTCTTTTAAATTCAGAAAATATGTTTTATAAAAAATACATGATGACACCTCTCTGTTTTGTTAATGAAATTCAATTCAGCGTTGAACAAAGGTGCAAGTTTAAGATTGTTCCACATGAGTGGGTCTGACCACCAATCAGAGACCATTATGATGACACAACAAATGATGACAACCAATCAGAGACCACAATCATTATAGGAATATTGGTATTTAGCTCAGATGTAAATCATTATAGAAATATTGGAATTTAGCTCAGATGTAAAGCATTATAGAAGTATTGGAATTTAGCTCAGATGTAAAGTATTATAGAAGTATTGGAATTTAGCTCAGTTGTAAATCATTAGGGGCGGCAGGTAGCCTAGTGGTTACAGGGTTGGTCTAGTAACCGAAAGGTTGTAAGATCAAATCCCCGAGCTGACAAGGTGAAAATCTGTCATTCTGCCCCTGAACAAGGCAGTGTTCCTAGGCAGTCATTGTAAATAAGAATTTGTTCTTAACTTACTTGCCTACTTAAATAAAGGAAAAAATATATATCGTTTTTAACTCAGATGTAAATGATTATGGGAATATCGCAGACATTTATATGTTTGTTTTCACATTGAAAGGGGTTCATTTCAATCTTGCTTGGAAAATTGATACTATTTGCATGTATTTTCTAGTGACTGTTAAAACTCTGCCTAGAAGGCTAGCATCCCGGAGTCGCCATTTCACTGTTGACGTTGAGACTGGTGTTTTGCGGGTACTATTTAATGAAGCTGCCAGTTGAGGACTTGTGAGGCGTCTGTTTCTCAAAGTAGTCACTCTAATGTACTTGTCCTCTTGCTCCGTTGATAACCGGGGCCTCCCACTCCTCTTTCTATTCTGGTTAGGGCCAGTCTGCTCTGTTCTGTGAAGGGAGTAGTACACAGCGTTGTACGAGATCTTCAGCTTCTTGGCAATTTCTCACATGGAATAGTCTTCATTTCTCAGAACAAGAATAGACTGACGTTTCAGGAGAAAGGTCTTTGTTTCTGGCCATTTTGAGCCTGTAATCAAACCCACAAATGCTGATGCTCCAGATACTCAGCTAGTCGAAAGAAGGACAATTTTATTGCTTCTTTAATCAGAACAACAGTTTTCAGCTGTGGTAACATAATTGCAAAGGGTTTTCTAATGATCAATTAACCTTTTAAAATGATAAACTTGGATTAGCCAACACAACGTGCCATTGGAACACAGGAGTGATGGTTGCTGATAATGGGCCTCTGTACGCCTATGTAGATATTCCATTAAAAATGGTCCGTTTCCAGCTACAATAGTCATTTACAACATTAACAATGTCTACACTGTATTTCTGATCAATTTTATGTTATTTTAATGGAACAAAAAAATGTCAAAAACAAGGACATTTCTAAGTGACCCCAAACTTTTGAACGGTAGTGTATGTGTATGAAAAACATTATCAAAACAGATTTTTCATTCCCACAAAAACCAAGATATGAATACTGTCATGTGCATGTTTTGTTAAACATCTGTATAATTAAACAATTTGGGATTGACAGACTTCACCCTGCCAACACCTCTGATGAATGTAACAGGAAACCTGTTCAATCACCAAGCCCTGAAAAATTAATTCTGGCTGTGGACACGGAGAACATCAACACATTAACATCAACACGTTGGGGGAAAAACCCATTGGACTTGGGAATCTGCTGGGAGTCTACCTCATGTTAGGATTTGTTTATTCTGCTTGCCACTAAAATTTTAAAGGGTTCTTTGAAGAATTATAGGGATTTCCCCGCAGTTACAATTTGAAGAACCCCTATAGGATACTCCAGGAACGTTTTATTTTAGACTGTAGGCTATGTGGAATCTGCTAATGTCATTAAACCACATCTGATAGAATATAACAGAAGAGAACATATAACACCGAATAGAAAACAGAATAGAACATATAACGCAGAATAGAACACAGAATACAACACAGAATAAAACACAGAATAAAACACAGAATAGAAAACAGAATAGAACACATAATAGAACATATAACACATAATAGAACACAGAATATAACACAGAAAAGAACACAGAATAAAACACAGAATAGAAAACAGAATAGAACACATAATAGAACATATAACACATAATAGAACACAGAATATAACACAGAAAAGAACACATAACACAGAATAGAACATATAACACAGAATAGAACACATAGCACATAATAGAACACATGACACAGCATAGAACACAGAATATAACACAGAATAGAACACAGAATAGAACAGAATAGAACAGAATAGAACAAATAACATAGAATAGAACACAGAATAGAACACATAATAGAACACATAACACAGAATAGAACACATAACACATAATAGAACACATGACACAGCATAGAACACAGAATAGAACACAGAATAGAACACAGAATAGAACACAGATAAGAACACAGAACAAAACACAGAAAATAACAAATAACACAGAATAGAACACATAACACATAATAGAACACATAACACATAATAGAACACATGACACAGCATAGAACACATGACACAGCATAGAACACAGAATAGAACACAGAATAGAACACAGAATAGAACACAAATAAGAACACAGAACAGAACACAGAATATAACACATAACAGATAATAGAACACATAACACAGAATAGAACATAGAATAGAAAACAGAATAGAACACATGACACAGAAAATGACAGAATAGAACACATAACACATAATAGAACACAGAATATAACACAGAAAATAACACATAACACAGAATAGAACACATACCACAGAATAGAACACAAAACAGAACACAGAATAGAACACATAACACAGAATAGAACACAGAATAGAACACAGAATAGAACACATAATAGAACACAGAATATAACACAGAATATAACACAGAATAGAACAAATAACACAGAACAGAACACAGAATAGAACACATAATAGAACATATAACACAGAATAGAACACATATCACAGAATTGAACACAGAACAGAACACAGAATAGAACACAGAATAGAACACAGAATAGAACACAGAATAGAACAGAATATAACAGATAACATAGAATAGAACACAGAATAGAACACAGAATATAACACATAACACTGAATAGAACACATAATAGAACACAGCATAGAACACAGAAGAGAACACAGAATAGAACACAGAATAGAACACAGAATAGAACACATAACACAGAATTGAACACAGAACACAACACAGAATAGAACACATAACACAGAATAGAACACAGAATAGAACATTTAACACATAAAAGAACACAGAATAGAACACAGAATAGAATATAAAACACAGAATAGTTCACAGAATAGAACACAGAATAGAACATATAACACAGAATAGAACACATATCACAGAATAGAACACAGAACAGAACACAGAACAGAACACAGAATAGAACACAGAATAGAACAGAATAGAACAAATGACACAGAATAGAACACAGAATAGAACACATAAAACAGAATAGAACACATAACACAGAATAGAACACAGAATAGAACACAAAATAGAACACAAAAGAGAACACAGAATATAACACATAACACAGAATAGAACACAGAATAGAACACATAACACAGAATTGAACACAGAACAGAACACAGAATAGAACACAGAAGAGAACACAGAATAGAACACATAACACAGAATAGAACACAGAATAGAACATATAACACATAAAAGAACACAGAATAGAACACAGAATAGAATATAAAACACATAATAGTACACAGAATAGAACACAGAATAGAACATATAACACAGAATAGAACACATATCACAGAATAGAACACAGAACAGAACACAGAACAGAACACAGAATAGAACACAGAATAGAACAGAATAGAACAAATGACACAGAATAGAACACATAAAACAGAATAGAACACATAACACAGAATAGAACATAAAATAGAACACAGAAGAGAACACAGAAGAGAACACAGAATAGAACACAGAATAGAACACAGAATTGACGTTAATCTATGACGTTAAAATGCCTATTTACTCTGTTCCATCTGACTGCGCAATCCACTGTCTCATCAGCCAGCCAGGCAATTTATAATCTTGATCTCCACTATAAAAATTACCTCGACATTATCTCACATTTCTTTTAAATTAAAATGTTGTTTTCAACAGCGGAGATTTGTTTAAACCTTGCTGTTTGTCTCTCCATAATTTGCACAAAAAAAATTATATTAAAATTCAATCTCCAGCTGTCCCATAGTAACGAACATGTCAGGAGACGAGACAGACAGTCAACCAGTCGAAATCATGAATCAGCTGGCGTCATTTTTATGGATATATACACAGAAATGTCATTGAAAAAAGGTCAAATTAGAAAACAACGTGTAGTTAGTTTACAGTCTTTCCAGCTTCAGTTTGAAGTGATTGTGTTAGCTGTTGTTGGCTAGCTCCTCTGAACAACAGTTTCAGTTTGAAGTGATTGTGTTAGCTGTGTTGTTGGCTAGCTCCTCTGAACAACAGCTTCAGTTTGAAGTGATTGTGTTAGCTGTTGTTGGCTAGCTCCTCTGAACAACAGTTTCAGTTTGAAGTGATTGTGTTAGCTGTGTTGTTGGCTAGCTCCTCTGAACAACAGTTTCAGTTTGAAGTGATTGTGTTAGCTGTGTTGTTGGCTAGCTCCTCTGAACAACAGCTTCAGTTTGAAGTGATTGTGTTAGCTGTTGTTGGCTAGCTCCTCTGAACAACAGTTTCAGTTTGAAGTGATTGTGTTAGCTGTTGTTGGCTAGCTCCTCTGAACAACAGCTTCAGTTTGAAGTGATTGTGTTAGCTGTGTTGTTGGCTAGCTCCTCTGAACAACAGCTTCAGTTTGAAGTGATTGTGTTAGCTGTGTTGTTGGCTAGCTCCTCTGAACAACAGCTTCAGTTTGAAGTGATTGTGTTAGCTGTGTTGTTGGCTAGCTCCTCTGAACAACAGTTTCAGTTTGAAGTGATTGTGTTAGCTGTGTTGTTGGCTAGCTCCTCTGAACAACAGCTTCAGTTTGAAGTGATTGTGTTAGCTGTGTTGTTGGCTAGCTCCTCTGAACAACAGTTTCAGTTTGAAGTGATTGTGTTAGCTGTGTTGTTGGCTAGCTCCTCTGAACAACAGCTTCAGTTTGAAGTGATTGTGTTAGCTGTGTTGTTGGCTAGCTCCTCTGAACAACAGTTTCAGTTTGAAGTGATTGTGTTAGCTGTGTTGTTGGCTAGCTCCTCTGAACAACAGCTTCAGTTTGAAGTGATTGTGTTAGCTGTGTTGTTGGCTAGCTCCTCTGAACAACAGCTTCAGTTTGAAGTGATTGTGTTAGCTGTGTTGTTGGCTAGCTCCTCTGAACAACAGTTTCAGTTTGAAGTGATTGTGTTAGCTGTGTTGTTGGCTAGCTCCTCTGAACAACAGCTTCAGTTTGAAGTGATTGTGTTAGCTGTGTTGTTGGCTAGCTCCTCTGAACAACAGTTTCAGTTTGAAGTGATTGTGTTAGCTGTGTTGTTGGCTAGCTCCTCTGAACAACAGCTTCAGTTTGAAGTGATTGTGTTAGCTGTGTTGTTGGCTAGCTCCTCTGAACAACAGTTTCAGTTTGAAGTGATTGTGTTAGCTGTGTTGTTGGCTAGCTCCTCTGAACAACAGCTTCAGTTTGAAGTGATTGTGTTAGCTGTGTTGTTGGCTAGCTCCTCTGAACAACAGCTTCAGTTTGAAGTGATTGTGTTAGCTGTGTTGTTGGCTAGCTCCTCTGAACAACAGCTTCAGTTTGAAGTGATTGTGTTAGCTGTGTTGTTGGCTAGCTCCTCTGAACAACAGTTTCAGTTTGAAGTGATTGTGTTAGCTGTGTTGTTGGCTAGCTCCTCTGAACAACAGCTTCAGTTTAAAGTGATTGTGTTAGCTGTGTTGTTGGCTAGCTCCTCTGAACAACAGCTTCAGTTTGAAGTGATTGTGTTAGCTGTGTTGTTGGCTAGCTCCTCTGAACAACAGCTTCAGTTTGAAGTGATTGTGTTAGCTGTGTTGTTGGCTAGCTCCTCTGAACAACAGCTTCAGTTTGAAGTGATTGTGTTAGCTGTGTTGTTGGCTAGCTCCTCTGAACAACAGTTTCAGTTTGAAGTGATTGTGTTAGCTGTGTTGTTGGCTAGCTCCTCTGAACAACAGTTTCAGTTTGAAGTGATTGTGTTAGCTGTGTTGTTGGCTAGCTCCTCTGAACAACAGCTTCAGTTTGAAGTGATTGTGTTAGCTGTGTTGTTGGCTAGCTCCTCTGAACAACAGTTTCAGTTTGAAGTGATTGTGTTAGCTGTGTTGTTGGCTAGCTCCTCTGAACAACAGCTTCAGTTTGAAGTGATTGTGTTAGCTGTTGTTGGCTAGCTCCTCTGAACAACAGTTTCAGTTTGAAGTGATTGTGTTAGCTGTTGTTGGCTAGCTCCTCTGAACAACAGTTTCAGTTTGAAGTGATTGTGTTAGCTGTGTTGTTGGCTAGCTCCTCTGAACAACAGCTTCAGTTTGAAGTGATTGTGTTAGCTGTTGTTGGCTAGCTCCTCTGAACAACAGCTTCAGTTTGAAGTGATTGTGTTAGCTGTTGTTGGCTAGCTCCTCTGAACAACAGCTTCAGTTTGAAGTGATTGTGTTAGCTGTTGTTGGCTAGCTCCTCTGAACAACAGCTTCAGTTTGAAGTGATTGTGTTAGCTGTTGTTGTTGGCTAGCTCCTCTGAACAACAGTTTCAGTTTGAAGTGATTGTGTTAGCTGTTGTTGGCTAGCTCCTCTGAACAACAGCTTCAGTTTGAAGTGATTGTGTTAGCTGTTGTTGGCTAGCTCCTCTGAACAACAGCTTCAGTTTGAAGTGATTGTGTTAGCTGTGTTGTTGGCTAGCTCCTCTGAACAACAGTTTCAGTTTGAAGTGATTGTGTTAGCTGTGTTGTTGGCTAGCTCCTCTGAACAACAGCTTCAGTTTGAAGTGATTGTGTTAGCTGTTGTTGGCTAGCTCCTCTGAACAACAGTTTCAGTTTGAAGTGATTGTGTTAGCTGTTGTTGGCTAGCTCCTCTGAACAACAGTTTCAGTTTGAAGTGATTGTGTTAGCTGTGTTGTTGGCTAGCTCCTCTGAACAACAGCTTCAGTTTGAAGTGATTGTGTTAGCTGTTGTTGGCTAGCTCCTCTGAACAACAGCTTCAGTTTGAAGTGATTGTGTTAGCTGTTGTTGGCTAGCTCCTCTGAACAACAGCTTCAGTTTGAAGTGATTGTGTTAGCTGTTGTTGGCTAGCTCCTCTGAACAACAGTTTCAGTTTGAAGTGATTGTGTTAGCTGTTGTTGGCTAGCTCCTCTGAACAACAGCTTCAGTTTGAAGTGATTGTGTTAGCTGTTGTTGGCTAGCTCCTCTGAACAACAGCTTCAGTTTGAAGTGATTGTGTTAGCTGTTGTTGGCTAGCTCCTCTGAACAACAGCTTCAGTTTGAAGTGATTGTGTTAGCTGTGTTGTTGGCTAGCTCCTCTGAACAACAGTTTCAGTTTGAAGTGATTGTGTTAGCTGTGTTGTTGGCTAGCTCCTCTGAACAACAGCTTCAGTTTGAAGTGATTGTGTTAGCTGTTGTTGGCTAGCTCCTCTGAACAACAGCTTCAGTTTGAAGTGATTGTGTTAGCTGTTGTTGGCTAGCTCCTCTGAACAACAGTTTCAGTTTGAAGTGATTGTGTTAGCTGTTGTTGGCTAGCTCCTCTGAACAACAGCTTCAGTTTGAAGTGATTGTGTTAGCTGTTGTTGGCTAGCTCCTCTGAACAACAGCTTCAGTTTGAAGTGATTGTGTTAGCTGTTGTTGGCTAGCTCCTCTGAACAACAGCTTCAGTTTGAAGTGATTGTGTTAGCTGTGTTGTTGGCTAGCTCCTCTGAACAACAGTTTCAGTTTGAAGTGATTGTGTTAGCTGTGTTGTTGGCTAGCTCCTCTGAACAACAGCTTCAGTTTGAAGTGATTGTGTTAGCTGTGTTGTTGGCTAGCTCCTCTGAACAACAGCTTCAGTTTGAAGTGATTGTGTTAGCTGTGTTGTTGGCTAGCTCCTCTGAACAACAGCTTCAGTTTGAAGTGATTGTGTTAGCTGTGTTGTTGGCTAGCTCCTCTGAACAACAGCTTCAGTTTGAAGTGATTGTGTTAGCTGTTGTTGGCTAGCTCCTCTGAACAACAGTTTCAGTTTGAAGTGATTGTGTTAGCTGTGTTGTTGGCTAGCTCCTCTGAACAACAGTTTCAGTTTGAAGTGATTGTGTTAGCTGTTGTTGGCTAGCTCCTCTGAACAACAGTTTCAGTTTGAAGTGATTGTGTTAGCTGTGTTGTTGGCTAGCTCTTCTGAACAACAGTTTCAGTTTGAAGTGATTGTGTTAGCTGTGTTGTTGGCTAGCTCCTCTGAACAACAGTTTCAGTTTGAAGTGATTGTGTTAGCTGTGTTGTTGGCTAGCTCCTCTGAACAACAGCTTCAGTTTGAAGTGATTGTGTTAGCTGTTGTTGGCTAGCTCCTCTGAACAACAGCTTCAGTTTGAAGTGATTGTGTTAGCTGTTGTTGGCTAGCTCCTCTGAACAACAGCTTCAGTTTGAAGTGATTGTGTTAGCTGTGTTGTTGGCTAGCTCCTCTGAACAACAGTTTCAGTTTGAAGTGATTGTATTAGCTGTGTTGTTGGCTAGCTCCTCTGAACAACAGCTTCAGTTTGAAGTGATTGTGTTAGCTGTGTTGTTGGCTAGCTCCTCTGAACAACAGCTTCAGTTTGAAGTGATTGTGTTAGCTGTGTTGTTGGCTAGCTCCTCTGAACAACAGCTTCAGTTTGAAGTGATTGTGTTAGCTGTTGTTGGCTAGCTCCTCTGAACAACAGTTTCAGTTTGAAGTGATTGTGTTAGCTGTGTTGTTGGCTAGCTCCTCTGAACAACAGCTTCAGTTTGAAGTGATTGTGTTAGCTGTTGTTGTTGGCTAGCTCCTCTGAACAACAGTTTCAGTTTGAAGTGATTGTGTTAGCTGTTGTTGGCTAGCTCCTCTGAACAACAGCTTCAGTTTGAAGTGATTGTGTTAGCTGTTGTTGGCTAGCTCCTCTGAACAACAGCTTCAGTTTGAAGTGATTGTGTTAGCTGTGTTGTTGGCTAGCTCCTCTGAACAACAGTTTCAGTTTGAAGTGATTGTGTTAGCTGTGTTGTTGGCTAGCTCCTCTGAACAACAGCTTCAGTTTGAAGTGATTGTGTTAGCTGTTGTTGGCTAGCTCCTCTGAACAACAGTTTCAGTTTGAAGTGATTGTGTTAGCTGTTGTTGGCTAGCTCCTCTGAACAACAGTTTCAGTTTGAAGTGATTGTGTTAGCTGTGTTGTTGGCTAGCTCCTCTGAACAACAGCTTCAGTTTGAAGTGATTGTGTTAGCTGTTGTTGGCTAGCTCCTCTGAACAACAGCTTCAGTTTGAAGTGATTGTGTTAGCTGTTGTTGGCTAGCTCCTCTGAACAACAGCTTCAGTTTGAAGTGATTGTGTTAGCTGTTGTTGGCTAGCTCCTCTGAACAACAGTTTCAGTTTGAAGTGATTGTGTTAGCTGTTGTTGGCTAGCTCCTCTGAACAACAGCTTCAGTTTGAAGTGATTGTGTTAGCTGTTGTTGGCTAGCTCCTCTGAACAACAGCTTCAGTTTGAAGTGATTGTGTTAGCTGTTGTTGGCTAGCTCCTCTGAACAACAGCTTCAGTTTGAAGTGATTGTGTTAGCTGTGTTGTTGGCTAGCTCCTCTGAACAACAGTTTCAGTTTGAAGTGATTGTGTTAGCTGTGTTGTTGGCTAGCTCCTCTGAACAACAGCTTCAGTTTGAAGTGATTGTGTTAGCTGTTGTTGGCTAGCTCCTCTGAACAACAGCTTCAGTTTGAAGTGATTGTGTTAGCTGTTGTTGGCTAGCTCCTCTGAACAACAGTTTCAGTTTGAAGTGATTGTGTTAGCTGTTGTTGGCTAGCTCCTCTGAACAACAGCTTCAGTTTGAAGTGATTGTGTTAGCTGTTGTTGGCTAGCTCCTCTGAACAACAGCTTCAGTTTGAAGTGATTGTGTTAGCTGTTGTTGGCTAGCTCCTCTGAACAACAGCTTCAGTTTGAAGTGATTGTGTTAGCTGTGTTGTTGGCTAGCTCCTCTGAACAACAGTTTCAGTTTGAAGTGATTGTGTTAGCTGTGTTGTTGGCTAGCTCCTCTGAACAACAGCTTCAGTTTGAAGTGATTGTGTTAGCTGTGTTGTTGGCTAGCTCCTCTGAACAACAGCTTCAGTTTGAAGTGATTGTGTTAGCTGTGTTGTTGGCTAGCTCCTCTGAACAACAGCTTCAGTTTGAAGTGATTGTGTTAGCTGTGTTGTTGGCTAGCTCCTCTGAACAACAGCTTCAGTTTGAAGTGATTGTGTTAGCTGTTGTTGGCTAGCTCCTCTGAACAACAGTTTCAGTTTGAAGTGATTGTGTTAGCTGTGTTGTTGGCTAGCTCCTCTGAACAACAGTTTCAGTTTGAAGTGATTGTGTTAGCTGTTGTTGGCTAGCTCCTCTGAACAACAGTTTCAGTTTGAAGTGATTGTGTTAGCTGTGTTGTTGGCTAGCTCTTCTGAACAACAGTTTCAGTTTGAAGTGATTGTGTTAGCTGTGTTGTTGGCTAGCTCCTCTGAACAACAGTTTCAGTTTGAAGTGATTGTGTTAGCTGTGTTGTTGGCTAGCTCCTCTGAACAACAGCTTCAGTTTGAAGTGATTGTGTTAGCTGTTGTTGGCTAGCTCCTCTGAACAACAGCTTCAGTTTGAAGTGATTGTGTTAGCTGTTGTTGGCTAGCTCCTCTGAACAACAGCTTCAGTTTGAAGTGATTGTGTTAGCTGTGTTGTTGGCTAGCTCCTCTGAACAACAGTTTCAGTTTGAAGTGATTGTATTAGCTGTGTTGTTGGCTAGCTCCTCTGAACAACAGCTTCAGTTTGAAGTGATTGTGTTAGCTGTGTTGTTGGCTAGCTCCTCTGAACAACAGCTTCAGTTTGAAGTGATTGTGTTAGCTGTGTTGTTGGCTAGCTCCTCTGAACAACAGCTTCAGTTTGAAGTGATTGTGTTAGCTGTTGTTGGCTAGCTCCTCTGAACAACAGTTTCAGTTTGAAGTGATTGTGTTAGCTGTGTTGTTGGCTAGCTCCTCTGAACAACAGCTTCAGTTTGAAGTGATTGTGTTAGCTGTGTTGTTGGCTAGCTCCTCTGAACAACAGCTTCAGTTTGAAGTGATTGTGTTAGCTGTGTTGTTGGCTAGCTCCTCTGAACAACAGTTTCAGTTTGAAGTGATTGTGTTAGCTGTTGTTGGCTAGCTCCTCTGAACAACAGTTTCAGTTTGAAGTGATTGTGTTAGCTGTGTTGTTGGCTAGCTCCTCTGAACAACAGCTTCAGTTTGAAGTGATTGTGTTAGCTGTGTTGTTGGCTAGCTCCTCTGAACAACAGCTTCAGTTTGAAGTGATTGTGTTAGCTGTTGTTGGCTAGCTCCTCTGAACAACAGCTTCAGTTTGAAGTGATTGTGTTAGCTGTTGTTGGCTAGCTCCTCTGAACAACAGCTTCAGTTTGAAGTGATTGTGTTAGCTGTTGTTGGCTAGCTCCTCTGAACAACAGCTTCAGTTTGAAGTGATTGTGTTAGCTGTGTTGTTGGCTAGCTCCTCTGAACAACAGCTTCAGTTTGAAGTGATTGTGTTAGCTGTTGTTGGCTAGCTCCTCTGAACAACAGTTTCAGTTTGAAGTGATTGTGTTAGCTGTTGTTGGCTAGCTCCTCTGAACAACAGTTTCAGTTTGAAGTGATTGTGTTAGCTGTTGTTGGCTAGCTCCTCTGAACAACAGCTTCAGTTTGAAGTGATTGTGTTAGCTGTTGTTGGCTAGCTCCTCTGAACAACAGTTTCAGTTTGAAGTGATTGTGTTAGCTGTGTTGTTGGCTAGCTCCTCTGAACAACAGCTTCAGTTTGAAGTGATTGTGTTAGCTGTGTTGTTGGCTAGCTCCTCTGAACAACAGCTTCAGTTTGAAGTGATTGTGTTAGCTGTGTTGTTGGCTAGCTCCTCTGAACAACAGTTTCAGTTTGAAGTGATTGTGTTAGCTGTGTTGTTGGCTAGCTCCTCTGAACAACAGCTTCAGTTTGAAGTGATTGTGTTAGCTGTGTTGTTGGCTAGCTCCTCTGAACAACAGTTTCAGTTTGAAGTGATTGTGTTAGCTGTTGTTGGCTAGTTCCTCTGAACAACAGCTTCAGTTTGAAGTGATTGTGTTAGCTGTGTTGTTGGCTAGCTCCTCTGAACAACAGTTTCAGTTTGAAGTGATTGTGTTAGCTGTTGTTGGCTAGCTCCTCTGAACAACAGCTTCAGTTTGAAGTGATTGTGTTAGCTGTGTTGTTGGCTAGCTCCTCTGAACAACAGCTTCAGTTTGAAGTGATTGTGTTAGCTGTGTTGTTGGCTAGCTCCTCTGAACAACAGTTTCAGTTTGAAGTGATTGTGTTAGCTGTTGTTGGCTAGCTCCTCTGAACAACAGCTTCAGTTTGAAGTGATTGTGTTAGCTGTGTTGTTGGCTAGCTCCTCTGAACAACAGCTTCAGTTTGAAGTGATTGTGTTAGCTGTGTTGTTGGCTAGCTCCTCTGAACAACAGTTTCAGTTTGAAGTGATTGTGTTAGCTGTGTTGTTGGCTAGCTCCTCTGAACAACAGCTTCAGTTTGAAGTGATTGTGTTAGCTGTGTTGTTGGCTAGCTCCTCTGAACAACAGCTTCAGTTTGAAGTGATTGTGTTAGCTGTGTTGTTGGCTAGCTCCTCTGAACAACAGTTTCAGTTTGAAGTGATTGTGTTAGCTGTGTTGTTGGCTAGCTCCTCTGAACAACAGCTTCAGTTTGAAGTGATTGTGTTAGCTGTTGTTGGCTAGCTCCTCTGAACAACAGTTTCAGTTTGAAGTGATTGTGTTAGCTGTTGTTGGCTAGCTCCTCTGAACAACAGCTTCAGTTTGAAGTGATTGTGTTAGCTGTTGTTGGCTAGCTCCTCTGAACAACAGTTTCAGTTTGAAGTGATTGTGTTAGCTGTGTTGTTGGCTAGCTCCTCTGAACAACAGCTTCAGTTTGAAGTGATTGTGTTAGCTGTTGTTGGCTAGCTCCTCTGAACAACAGTTTCAGTTTGAAGTGATTGTGTTAGCTGTGTTGTTGGCTAGCTCCTCTGAACAACAGCTTCAGTTTGAAGTGATTGTGTTAGCTGTTGTTGGCTAGCTCCTCTGAACAACAGTTTCAGTTTGAAGTGATTGTGTTAGCTGTGTTGTTGGCTAGCTCCTCTGAACAACAGCTTCAGTTTGAAGTGATTGTGTTAGCTGTGTTGTTGGCTAGCTCCTCTGAACAACAGCTTCAGTTTGAAGTGATTGTGTTAGCTGTTGTTGGCTAGCTCCTCTGAACAACAGCTTCAGTTTGAAGTGATTGTGTTAGCTGTGTTGTTGGCTAGCTCCTCTGAACAACAGTTTCAGTTTGAAGTGATTGTGTTAGCTGTTGTTGGCTAGCTCCTCTGAACAACAGTTTCAGTTTGAAGTGATTGTGTTAGCTGTGTTGTTGGCTAGCTCCTCTGAACAACAGCTTCAGTTTGAAGTGATTGTGTTAGCTGTTGTTGGCTAGCTCCTCTGAACAACAGTTTCAGTTTGAAGTGATTGTGTTAGCTGTTGTTGGCTAGCTCCTCTGAACAACAGCTTCAGTTTGAAGTGATTGTGTTAGCTGTTGTTGGCTAGCTCCTCTGAACAACAGCTTCAGTTTGAAGTGATTGTGTTAGCTGTTGTTGGCTAGCTCCTCTGAACAACAGCTTCAGTTTGAAGTGATTGTGTTAGCTGTTGTTGGCTAGCTCCTCTGAACAACAGCTTCAGTTTGAAGTGATTGTGTTAGCTGTTGTTGGCTAGCTCCTCTGAACAACAGTTTCAGTTTGAAGTGATTGTGTTAGCTGTGTTGTTGGCTAGCTCCTCTGAACAACAGCTTCAGTTTGAAGTGATTGTGTTAGCTGTTGTTGGCTAGCTCCTCTGAACAACAGCTTCAGTTTGAAGTGATTGTGTTGGCTGTGTTGTTGGCTGTGTTGTTGGCTAGCTCCTCTGAACAACAGCTTCAGTTTGAAGTGATTGTGTTAGCTGTGTTGTTGGCTAGCTCCTCTGAACAACAGTTTCAGTTTGAAGTGATTGTGTTAGCTGTGTTGTTGGCTAGCTCCTCTGAACAACAGCTTCAGTTTGAAGTGATTGTGTTAGCTGCTGTTGGCTAGCTCCTCTGAACAACAGTTTCAGTTTGAAGTGATTGTGTTAGCTGTGTTGTTGGCTAGCTCCTCTGAACAACAGCTTCAGTTTGAAGTGATTGTGTTAGCTGTTGTTGGCTAGCTCCTCTGAACAACAGCTTCAGTTTGAAGTGATTGTGTTAGCTGTGTTGTTGGCTAGCTCCTCTGAACAACAGCTTCAGTTTGAAGTGATTGTGTTAGCTGTGTTGTTGGCTAGCTCCTCTGAACAACAGTTTCAGTTTGAAGTGATTGTGTTAGCTGTGTTGTTGGCTAGCTCCTCTGAACAACAGCTTCAGTTTGAAGTGATTGTGTTAGCTGCTGTTGGCTAGCTCCTCTGAACAACAGTTTCAGTTTGAAGTGATTGTGTTAGCTGTGTTGTTGGCTAGCTCCTCTGAACAACAGCTTCAGTTTGAAGTGATTGTGTTAGCTGTGTTGTTGGCTAGCTCCTCTGAACAACAGCTTCAGTTTGAAGTGATTGTGTTAGCTGTTGTTGGCTAGCTCCTCTGAACAACAGTTTCAGTTTGAAGTGATTGTGTTAGCTGTGTTGTTGGCTAGCTCCTCTGAACAACAGCTTCAGTTTGAAGTGATTGTGTTAGCTGTGTTGTTGGCTAGCTCCTCTGAACAACAGCTTCAGTTTGAAGTGATTGTGTTAGCTGTGTTGTTGGCTAGCTCCTCTGAACAACAGCTTCAGTTTGAAGTGATTGTGTTAGCTGTGTTGTTGGCTAGCTCCTCTGAACAACAGTTTCAGTTTGAAGTGATTGTGTTAGCTGTGTTGTTGGCTAGCTCCTCTGAACAACAGCTTCAGTTTGAAGTGATTGTGTTAGCTGCTGTTGGCTAGCTCCTCTGAACAACAGTTTCAGTTTGAAGTGATTGTGTTAGCTGTGTTGTTGGCTAGCTCCTCTGAACAACAGCTTCAGTTTGAAGTGATTGTGTTAGCTGTGTTGTTGGCTAGCTCCTCTGAACAACAGCTTCAGTTTGAAGTGATTGTGTTAGCTGTTGTTGGCTAGCTCCTCTGAACAACAGTTTCAGTTTGAAGTGATTGTGTTAGCTGTGTTGTTGGCTAGCTCCTCTGAACAACAGCTTCAGTTTGAAGTGATTGTGTTAGCTGTGTTGTTGGCTAGCTCCTCTGAACAACAGCTTCAGTTTGAAGTGATTGTGTTAGCTGTGTTGTTGGCTAGCTCCTCTGAACAACAGCTTCAGTTTGAAGTGATTGTGTTAGCTGTTGTTGGCTAGCTCCTCTGAACAACAGCTTCAGTTTGAAGTGATTGTGTTAGCTGTTGTTGGCTAGCTCCTCTGAACAACAGCTTCAGTTTGAAGTGATTGTGTTAGCTGTGTTGTTGGCTAGCTCCTCTGAACAACAGCTTCAGTTTGAAGTGATTGTGTTAGCTGTGTTGTTGGCTAGCTCCTCTGAACAACAGTTTCAGTTTGAAGTGATTGTGTTAGCTGTGTTGTTGGCTAGCTCCTCTGAACAACAGCTTCAGTTTGAAGTGATTGTGTTAGCTGCTGTTGGCTAGCTCCTCTGAACAACAGTTTCAGTTTTAAGTGATTGTGTTAGCTGTGTTGTTGGCTAGCTCCTCTGAACAACAGCTTCAGTTTGAAGTGATTGTGTTAGCTGTGTTGTTGGCTAGCTCCTCTGAACAACAGCTTCAGTTTGAAGTGATTGTGTTAGCTGTTGTTGGCTAGCTCCTCTGAACAACAGTTTCAGTTTGAAGTGATTGTGTTAGCTGTGTTGTTGGCTAGCTCCTCTGAACAACAGCTTCAGTTTGAAGTGATTGTGTTAGCTGTGTTGTTGGCTAGCTCCTCTGAACAACAGCTTCAGTTTGAAGTGATTGTGTTAGCTGTGTTGTTGGCTAGCTCCTCTGAACAACAGCTTCAGTTTGAAGTGATTGTGTTAGCTGTTGTTGGCTAGCTCCTCTGAACAACAGCTTCAGTTTGAAGTGATTGTGTTAGCTGTTGTTGGCTAGCTCCTCTGAACAACAGTTTCAGTTTGAAGTGATTGTGTTAGCTGTTGTTGGCTAGCTCCTCTGAACAACAGTTTCAGTTTGAAGTGATTGTGTTAGCTGTTGTTGGCTAGCTCCTCTGAACAACAGTTTCAGTTTGAAGTGATTGTGTTAGCTGTTGTTGGCTAGCTCCTCTGAACAACAGTTTCAGTTTGAAGTGATTGTGTTAGCTGTTGTTGGCTAGCTCCTCTGAACAACAGTTTCAGTTTGAAGTGATTGTGTTAGCTGTGTTGTTGGCTAGCTCCTCTGAACAACAGTTTCAGTTTGAAGTGATTGTGTTAGCTGTGTTGTTGGCTAGCTCCTCTGAACAACAGTTTCAGTTTGAAGTGATTGTGTTAGCTGTTGTTGGCTAGCTCCTCTGAACAACAGTTTCAGTTTGAAGTGATTGTGTTAGCTGTTGTTGGCTAGCTCCTCTGAACAACAGTTTCAGTTTGAAGTGATTGTGTTAGCTGTGTTGTTGGCTAGCTCCTCTGAACAACAGTTTCAGTTTGAAGTGATTGTGTTAGCTGTGTTGTTGGCTAGCTCCTCTGAACAACAGCTTCAGTTTGAAGTGATTGTGTTAGCTGTGTTGTTGGCTAACTCCTCTGAACAACAGCTTCAGTTTGAAGTGATTGTGTTAGCTGTGTTGTTGGCTAGCTCCTCTGAACAACAGCTTCAGTTTGAAGTGATTGTGTTAGCTGTTGTTGGCTAGCTCCTCTGAACAACAGTTTCAGTTTGAAGTGATTGTGTTAGCTGTTGTTGGCTAGCTCCTCTGAACAACAGCTTCCGCGCCTCATTAGCTCATTGTTATGGATGTATCCAAATAAATGTCACTAAAAAACAGCTTCAGCAAATAGAAATTCATCTGCAGTTGTTATTCTGGCTGTTTGACGTGACTGTAAATTAGCCGTAGTTGGCTAGCTAGCAAGCAAGGGATATGAACGTTGCCAGCCAGTATGGTAATGGAATATTTAGAACGAACGACTGGGTCGCGTCCATAGATACAGAACAAAAAGACTGAAGGAATGGGTCAAGTCCATAGATACAGAACAACGACTGGGTCGCGTCCATAGATACAGAACAAAAAGACTGAACGACTGGGTCGGGTCCATAGATACAGAACAAAAAGACTGAACGACTGGGTCGGGTCCATAGATACAGAACAAAAAGACTGAACGACTGGGTCGCGTCCATAGATACAGAACAAAAAGACTGAACGACTGGGTCGCGTCCATAGATACAGAACAAAAAGACTGAACGACTGGGTCGCGTCCATAGATACAGAACAAAAAGACTGAACGACTGGGTCAAGTCCAGAGATACAGAACAAAAAGACTGAACGACTGGGTCACGTCCATAGATACAGAACAAAAAGACTGAACAACTGGGTCACGTCTCTGGAACAGAACCGATAGAACGAACAACCAGCCGGCTTGGGTAACGACCATAAATTAGTGTCGGGACTATATCTTGAGGACGGATGAAATAGTTTGAAAAAATTCATACAAATAATGTTTTTAATGAAAATATGTGAATCATTATTTGAATATGTTGGTAACCCGTTGTATAAAACTGATAATGCCCTCGAAGCCGGTGTTTGGAGGATATATTGGCACAGTTTGCTTGTCCTCGACTCCATCTATGGCCTAACAACACCCGTGCAAATATAACCTCAAAACACGGGCTTCTCGGGCATTAGCACTTAAACAGAACACAGAAGAAAGAATAGAAGACAGAACACAGAACACAGAATAGAACACAGAATAGAAGACAGAACACAGAATAGAAGACAGAACACAGAATAGAACACAGGACAAAGAATATAACACAGAACACAGAATAGAACAGAGAACAAAGAATAGAATACAGAACACAGAATAGAACACAGGACAGAACACAGAACAAAAAATAGAACAGAGAACACAGAATAGAACACAGAATAGAACACAGAATACAGAATAGAACACAGAATAGAACATAGAATACAGAATAGAACACAGAATAGAACACAGAATACAGATTAGAACACAGAATAGAACACAGAACAAAGAATAGAACACAGAACACAGAATAGAACACAGAACACAGAATGGAAAACATAATATAACACAGAACACAGAATAGAACACAGAATAGAACACAGATGTAAAATAGAAGGAGGAGGATCTAATTATGTATTCCTGGGGGTATACTGGTTAACTAGATTGGGGTGGGCCACAGAACAGCAGGACAGGAAAAGAAAGAGAAGAGAAAAGAGGAGAGGAGAGGAGTGAAAAGGGAGTGTGCCCCCTAACTAACAGGTGGCCAGTCGACCTCAGCTGGTGGCAGCGTCAACTCTGCACTCTGACACTGGCCTTGTATGTGACTGGATACAAGTAGCACTCTCATCTCTCTCTCTCTCTCTCTCTCTCTCTCTGCCTCTGCCTCTGCCTCTCTCTCTCTCTCTCTCTCTCTCTCTCTCTCTCTCTCTCTCTATCCTCTGTATTTCTTCCTGTCCTCTCTCTCTCTCCTCTCTATCTCTTTCTCTCTCCTCTCTCTCCTCTCTCTCCTCACTCTCCTCTCTATCTCTTTCTCTCTCCTCTCTCTCCTCTCTCTCCTCACTCTCCTCTCTATCTCTTTCTCTCTCCTCTCTCTCCTCTCTCTCCTCACTCTCCTCTCTTTCTCTCTCCCCTCTCCCCAATTCAATTCAATGTAAGGGCTTTATTGGCATGGGAAACATGTTAACATTGCCAAAGCAAGTGAACTAGATAATAAGCAAAAGTGAAAAAAACAATAACAATTAACAGTAAACATTGCACTAACAAACGTTCCAAAAGAATAAAGACATTTCATATGTCATGATATGTGCAAATAGTTAAAGCACTAAAGGGAAAACAATTAACATAAATAAGCGTTGTATTTACAATGGTGTTTGTTCTTCACTGGTTGACCTTTTCTTGTGGCAACAGGTCACACATCTTGCTGCTGTAATTGCACACTGTGGTATTTCACCCAATAGATATGGGAGTTAATTAACCAAAATTGGGTTCCTTTTCGATTTTTTTGTGTATCTTTGTAATCTGAGGGAATTACTTGTCTCTAATATGGTCATACATTTGGCAGGTTAGGAAGTGCAGCTTAGTTTTCCACCTCATTTTGTGGGCAGTGTGCACATAGCCTGTCTTCTCTTGAGAGCCAGGTCTGCCTACGGCGGCCTTTCTCAATAGCAAGGCTATGCTCACTGAGTCTGTACATAGTCAAAGCTTTCCTTAAGTTTGAGGCAGTCACAGCGGTCAGGAAACAGAAAACGTTTGACCTCTGTCATTACCAACAAAGGGTATATAACAAAGTATTGAGATAAACTTTTGTTATTGACCAAATACTTATTTTCCACCATAATTTGAAAATAAATTCATAAAAAATCCTACAATGTGATTTTCTGGATTTTTCCTCCTCATTTTGTCTGTCATAGTTGAAGTGTACATATGATGAAAATTACAGGCCTCTCTCATCTTTTTAAGTGGGAGAACTTGCACAATTGGTGGCTGACTAAATACTTTTTTGCCCCACTGTACATATGAGATGCGCTATGATGTATATATATATACGTACATATAGGTACAGTGCCTTGCAAAACTATTCATCCCCTTAGGTTTTTTTCCTATTTTGTTGCATTACAACCTGTAATTATTATTTTTATTTTTATTTATTTTTTATCCCCTTTTCTCCCCAATTTTCGTGGTATCCAATCGCTAGTAATTACTATCTTGTCTCATCGCTACAACTCCCGTACGGGCTCGGGAGAGACGAAGGTCGAAAGCCATGCGTCCTCCGAAACACAACCCAACCAAGCCGCGCGCTTAACACAGCGCGCCTCCAACCCGAAAGCCAGCCGCACCAATGTGTTGGAGGAAACCCCGTGCACCTGGCCCCCTTGGTTAGTGCGCACTGCGCCCAGCTCGCCACAGGAGTCGCTGGAGCGCGATGAGACAAGGAAATCCCTACCGGCCAAACCCTCCCTAACCCGGGCGACGCTAGCCCAATTGTGCGTCGCCCCACGGACCTCCCGGTCGCGGCCGGCTGCGACAGAGCCTGGTGGCGAACCCAGAGACTCTGGTGGCGCAGTTAGCACTGCGATGCAGTGCCCTAGACCACTGCGCCACCCGGGAGGCCACAACCTGTAATTTAAATGGATTTTTTTGGGAATTTCATGTAATGGACATATATAAAATAGTCCAAATTGGTGAAGTGAAATGAAAAAAATGACTTGTTTCAAAAAATGATTTACAACAAAATAACTGAAAATGGTGTGTGCATATGTATTCACCCGCTTTGCTATGAAGCCCCTAAATAAGATCTGGTGCAACCAATTACCTTCAGAGTCACATAATTAGTTAAATAAAGTTCACTTGTGTGCAAGTGTCAAGTGATCTGTCCAATGATCTCAGGATATATACACCTGTTCTGAAAGGCCCCAGAGTCTGTCACACCACTAAGCAAGGGTCTCCACCAATCAAGCAGCACTATGAAGACTCTCCAAACAGGTCTGGGACAAAGTTGTGGACAAGTATAGATCAGGATTGGGTTATAAAAAAATATCCGAAACTTTGAACATCCCACTAATATGTACATATTCTTATTCATTCCGTTATACTTATGGGTATAAGGTAGTTGTTGTGGAATTGTTAGATTACTTTTTAGTTATTACTGCACGGTCGGAACTAGAAAAACAAGCATTTCGCTACACTCGCATTAACATCTGCTAACCATGTGTATGTGACCAATAAAATTTGATTTGATTGGATTTGATTTAAAAAATTGGAAATAATATGGCACCACAACAAACCTGCCAAAACTCACGGACCAGGCAAGGAGGGCAGTAAACTGTCAAAATACACTGATGCCATCTAGTGGCCAGAATCTGAACTTTCACCTTTGCTGGAATAATACATGATGGCCTTTCTCTTTCAAAGATGATTGTACAAAAAAATAAAAACAACAGTTGGTTTTTTCTTTGTATTATCTTTCACCAGATCTATTGGGTTATGTTCTCCCACGTTCCTTTCACATTTCCACAAACTACAAAGTGTTTCCTTTCAAATGGTACCAAGAATATATATCCTTGCTTCAGGTCCTGAGCTACAGGCAGTTAGATTTGGGCATGTCATTTTAGGCAACATTTTTGAAAAAAGGTGCGGATCCTTAAAAGGTTTTAATCAGAGAGGCAACAAAGAGACCAAAGACATCCCTGAAGGAGCTGCAAAGCTCCACAGCGGAGATTGGATTATCAGTCCATGTGACCATTTTAAGCCGTACACTCCACAGAGCTGAGCTTTACAGAAGAGGCCGGAAAAAAAGCCATTGCTTAACCTGTCTAGGATCAGCGTGCCGCTAGCGGCACTCCCCCCCCCCCCCCCACTGAAAAACCAGTGCCGCGAAATTCAAAAAAAATATTTTTTTAAAATATTTAACTTTCACACATTAAAGTCCAATACAGCTAATGAAAGACACAGATCTTATGAATCCAGTCAACATTTCCGATTTTTAAAATGTTTTACAGGGAAGACACAATATGTAAAGATGTACATCTATTACCTAAAAACACATTAGCATATTCCACCATCTTTTATTTGTCCACCAACACCAGTAGCCATCACCAATTCGGCTAAACTAAGATATTTATAGCCTCTAACCAACAAAAAAACTCATTAGATGACAGTCTGATAACATATTTATGGTATGGGATAGGTTTTGTTAGAAAAAAGTGCATATTTCAGGTAGATGGCATAGTTTACAATTGCACCCACCATCACAAATGGACTAGAATAATTACAATGAGCAACGTGTTTACCTAACTACTAATCATCAAACATTTCGTAAAAATACACAGCATACACGAATCGAAAGACACAGATCCTGTGAATACAGACAATATTTCAGATTTTCTAAGTGTCTTACAGCGAAAACACAATAAATCGTTATATTAGCTTAGCACATAGCAATTAGCAGCCCAGCATTGATTCTAGCCAAAGTGAGCGATAAAAGTCAACATCGCCAAAAGATATTAATTTTTTCACTAACCTTCTCAGAATTCTTCCGATGACACTCCTGTAACATCACATTACAACATGCATATACAGTTTGATCGAAAATGTTTATATTTAGCCACCAAAATCATGGTTAGACAATGTGAAATGTAGACAAGCTGGTAAAGAAAACGTCCTTGCGCCACTTAGACAGTGATCTACTCTTATACATAAATACTCATAAACGTGACTAAAAAATATAGGGTGGACAGGGATTGATAGACAATTTAATTCTTAATACAATTGCGTTATTACATTTTTTAATTTATCCTTACTTTTCAATACAGTTTGCGCCAAGCGAAGCTACGTCAAAAAACATGGCGTCCTAAGCCACTAAAATGTTTCGACAGAAACACGATTTATCATAATAAAAATGTCCTACCTTGAGCTGTTCTTCCATCAGTATCTTGGGCAAAGGATCCTTTCTTGGGAGAAATCGTCTTTTGGTGGAAAGCTGTCCTCTTGCCATGTGGAAATGTCAACTACGTTCGGGATGAACTGAAAAGCGTTCCCAACTTTTCACATCGTTGCAAAAATAAATGTCCCAAAATCGCACTAAACGGATATAAATTGCTATAAAACGCTTTAAATTAACTACTTTGTGATGTTTGTAACTCCTATAACGAGTGAAAAGATGACCGGAGAAATATAACAGGCTAAACTAACGCTTGGAACAGGAGAGGGTCGGTGTCTTCCACGCGCGTTACGCAGCAAGAAAAGACTTGCTAGCTAAAGGTTTTTTTCATTTGTAGGGCCTGTGAACGAGCAATCGAGCCCGTTGGAATCGTCATCACGTAAAGGCATCCAGGGGAAGACGTAAGAAGTGTCCGTATAGTCATAGCAACGACAGTGCCCGTTTAAATGACTTCAGAAAAGTGGCCAACGTTTCTCAAATCTGACTCCATGTCAGGGAAATTGCTGTAGAATGGGCTCTGTTCCACTTAGAGACAAAATTTCAACTCCTATAGAAACTATAGACTGTTTTCTATCCAATAATAATAATAATATGCATATTGTACGATCAAGGATTTTGTGGGAAGCCGTTTAAAAAATTAGCCACATTAGCATAAATAGTCTAAACAGCGCCCCCATCCCCAACAGGTTAAAGAAAAAAATAAGCAAACATGTTTGATGTGCATGTGGGAGACTCCCCAAACATATGGAAGAAGGTTCTCCGGTCAGATGAGAGTAAAATTGAGCTTTTTGGCCATCAAGGAAAACGCTATGTTTGGTGCAAACCCAACACCTCTCATCACCCCGAGAACACCATCCCCACAGTGAAGCACGGTGGTGGCAGCATCATGCTGTGGAAATGTTTTTCATTGGCAGGGACTGGGAAACTGGTCAGAATTCAAGGAATGATGGATGGCACTAAATACAGAGAATCTCTTGAGGGGAACCTTTTTCAGTCTTCCAGAGATTTGAGACTGGGACGGAGGTTCACCTTCCAGCAGGAAAACGACCCTAAGCATACTGCTAAAGCAACACTTGAGTGGTTTAAGGGGAAACATTTAAATGTCTTGGAATGGCTTAGTCAAAGCCCAGACCTTAATCAAATTGACAATCTGTGGTATGACTTAAAGATTGCGCTACACCAGTGGAACATATCCAACTTGAAGGAGTTGGAGCAGTTTTGCCTTGAAGAACGGGCAAATATCCCAGTGTCTAGATGTGCCAAGCATATAGAGACATATCCCAAGAGACTTGCAGCTATAATTGCTGCAAAAGGTGGCTCTACAAATTATTGACTTTGGGGAGGTGAATAGTTAAGTTTACAGAGCTATATCCATCCTGCCCTGCCTTTCTAAAGTCTTCGAAAGCCGAGTTAACCTCTCCCGAGTACCTAACCCGGATTCGGGAGCACCCCCCACCCCCCCCACACACTGATTAGCATCGCTAGCATAGCGTCACAATTAAATAGTAGCATCTAAATATCATTAAATCACAAGTCCAAGACACCCAATGAAAGACACAGATCTTGTGAATAAAGCCACCATTTCAGATTTTTAAAATGTTTTACAGGGAAGACACAATATGTAAATCTATTAGCTAAACACGTTAGCAAAAGACACCATATTTTTACTCCAACAGTTTTTTCCTGCGTCAGTAGCTATCACTAATTCGACTAAATGAAAATATATATAGCCACTAACCAACAAACAAATTCATAAGATGACAGTCTGATAACATATTTATGGTATAGCATAGTTTTTTTTTTTTAAATGTGCATTTTTCAGGTATAAATCACAGTTCTACATTGCAGCTGCAATCTGATATAGTGCTGATGCAGCCAGAACAATTACAGAGACCAACTTCATATAACTAATTACTTGTCTTAAAACATTTCAGAAAAAATACACAGCGTACAGATATTGAAAGCCCAACATCTGGTGAATCCAAACAATATTTCAGATTTATTAAATGTTTTATAGCGAAAACAAAATGTAGCGCTAAATTAGCATAGCCACGCCAGCCAGAACCAGCTGGGCGCGCCCGACCAGTTCACATGCACGACAGATATATGAAATAACATCGTAAATTGGGTCTTACTATTGCTGATCTTTCATCAGAATGTTGATAAAGGTGTCCTTAGTCCTGATGAGTCGTTCAATCCATTCACAATGGCAACTTTCCCTCTTCATTTAGCATAGGTACTGGTCGACTAGCACGGTTCTGTCCAAAGTTAAAAAACTCACAGAACGGAACACGGCAAAACTCCCGAAAAAATTCAAATAATCTGATTAAACTATATTGAAAAAACATACATTAAGATGATATGGTCACATGTATCAAACAAACTTCGAGACGGAGATAGTTTTCATCCGTAACGGCAGCATAACAAAAGACAATTGCACCTCTAAAACGCGTGTTTCAGAGAACCGGAAGTTGTCGGTCACGCTAAAGAAATAGGTCTTATTTCACGTCAGTACAAGATAAACAAAAAATTTCTCCTCTGACGTCTTCCTGACACCCAGAGGAAGACGAATGAAGTGTGTTTCGGGTCATAGGTGGCGTGACCATATATAGGCAGAGCGTTGAAGCGAGCATACACATCTTGCAATCTTCTTCTTGCTCAGGGAAAGTGCTGTCAAATGACTTATGTTTCACTCAGAGACAAAATTGAAACGGTTTTAGAAACCATAGCTTGTTTTCTATCCAATGGTATTAATTATATGCATATAGTAACAGCAATAATTGAACAAGAGGCAGTTTAATCTGTAGAGGAAATTATGCTAATGCATAATAACAGCACCCCCTGTATTCTCAAGAAGTTAACAAACAGATCACTGACCATTTTGAATCCCACCGTACCTTCTTCGATGTGCATTCCGGTTTCCGAGCTGGTCACGGATGCACCTTAGCCACGCTCAAGGTACTAAACGATATCATAAACGCCATCGATAAAAGACAGTACTGTGCAGCCGTCTTCATCAACCTGGCCAAGGCTTTCGACTCAATCACCGTATTCTTATCGGCAGACTCAACAACCTTGGTTTCTCAAATGACTGCCTCGCCTGGTTCACCAACTACTTCTCAGATAGAGTTCAGCGTGTCAAATTGGAGGGCCGGTTGTCCGGGCCTCTGGCAGTCTCTATGGGGGTGCCACAGGGTTAAATTCTCGAGCCGACTCTTTTCTCTGTATATACCAACGATGTCGCTCTAGCTGTGGGTGATTCCCTGATTCACCTCTACGCAGACGACACCATTCTGTATACTTCTGGTCCTTCTTTGGACACTGTGTTAACTAACCTCCAGATGAGCTTCAATGCCATACAACTCTCCTTCCGTGGCCTCCAACTGCTCTTAAACACTAGTACAACTAAATGCATGCTTTCAACCAATCACTGCCCGCACCTGCCCGCCCGACTAGCATCACTACTCTGGACGGTTCTGACTTAGAATATGTGAACAAGTACAAATACCTAGGTGTCTGGCTAGACTGTAAACTCTCCTTCCAGACTCATATTAAACATCTCCAATCCAAGTCTCCTTTACTCACGCTGCAAAACATACCCTCGTAAAACTGACCATCCTACTGATCCTCGACTTCGGCGATGTCATTTACAAAACAGCCTCCAACACTCTACTCAGCAAATTGGATGCAGTCTATCACAGTGCCATCCGTTTTGTCACCAAAGCCCCATATACCACCCACCACTGCGACCTGCATGCTCCCGTTGGCTGGCCCTCGCTACATATTCGTCGCCAGACCCACTGGCTCCAGGTCATCTATAAGTCTTTGCTGGGTATAGCTCCGCATTATCAAAGCTCACTTTTCACCATAACAACACCCACCCGTATCACGCTCTCCAGCAGGTATATCCCACTGGTCATCCCCAACGCCAACACCTACTTTGGCTGCCTTTCCTTCCAGTTCTCTGCTGCTAATGACTGGAACGAATTGCAGAAATCGCTGAAGTTAGAGACTTATTTCTCCCTCACTAGCTTTAAGCATCAGCTATCAGAACAGCTTACCGATCGCTGCACCTGTACACAGCCCATCTGTAAATAGCCCATCCAAACTATCGACCTCATCTCCATATTGTTTTTATTTACTTTTTTTCTCTTTTTCACACCAGTATTTCTACCTGCACATCATCATCTGCACATCAATCACTCCAGTGTTAATTTGCTAAATTGTAATTACTTCAAAACTACGGCCTATTTATTGCCTTACCTCCACACGCCATTTGGACACACGGTATATAGACATATTCTATTGTGTTATTGACTGTACGCTTGATCATTCCATGTGTAACTCTGTGTTGTTGTTTATGTCACACTGCTTTGATTTATCTTGGCCAGGTCGCAGTTGTAAATGAGAACTTGTTCTCAACTGGCCTACCTGGTTAAATAAAGGTGAAATAAAAAAAATGTGGCAATTGGCATCGGCTAATGGGGATCTTAATAAATAAATAAATAGAACCTCCCCTCTCCTCTCCTCAACTCTAAGGCTTAGAATGTGAGAGAGTCAAGTGTGGAGAGCAGACACTTCACATCATAGAGAGGAATAGGGGCTGGGTCTGGTACTGCAGCTGAGGCTGGGCTGGGACTGGTGGGGCTGGGGTATAGGGATGGTGCTGGGGTATAGGGCTGGGGTATATGGATGGGGCTTGGGTATAGGGATGGGGCTGGGGTATAGGGATGGGGCTGGGGTATAGGGCTGGGGTATATGGATGGGGTTGGGGTATAGGGATGGGGCTGAGGTATAGGGATGGGGCTGGGGTATAGGGCTGGTGTATATGGATGGGGCTGGGTAATAGGGATGGGGCTGGGGTATAGGGATGGGGCTGAGGTATAGGGATGGGGCTGGGGTATAGGGCTGGGGTATAGGGATGGGGCTGGGGCATAGGGATGGGGCTGGGGTATAGGGATGGGGCTGGGGCTGGGGTATAGGGATGGGGCTGGGGTATAGGGATGGGGCTGAGGTATAGGGATGGGGCTGGGTATAGGGATTGGGCTGGGGTATAGGGCTGAGGTATAGGGATTGGGCTGGGGTATAGGGATGGGGCTGGGGTATAGGGATGGGGCTGGGGTATAGGGATGGGGCTGGGGTATAGGGATGGGGCTGGGGTATAGGGATGGGGCTGGGGTATAGGGATGGGGCTGGGGTATAGGGATGGGGCTGGGATATAGGGATGGGGCTGGGGTATAGGGATGGGGCTGGGGTATAGGGATGGGGCTGGGGTATAGGGATGGGGCTGAGGTATAGGGATGGGGCAGAGGTATAGGGATGGGGCTGGGGTATAGGGCTGAGGTATAGGGATGGGGCTGAGGTATAGGGATGGGGCTGAGGTATAGGGATGGGGCTGGGGTATAGGGATGGGGCTGGGGTATAGGGATGGGGCTGGGGTATAGGGCTGGGGCTGAGGTATAGGGATGGGGCTGGGATATAGGGATGGGGCTGGGGTATAGGGATGGGGCTGGGGTGTAGGGATGGGGCTTGAGGTATAGGGATGGGGCTGGGGTATAGGGATGGGGCTGAGGTATAGGGATTGGGCTGGGGTATAGGGATGGGGCTGAGGTATAGGGATGGGGCTGGGGTATAGAGATGGGGCTGGGGTATAGGGATGGGGCTGAGGTATAGGGATGGGGCCGGGGTATAGGGCTGGTGCTGGGGTATAGGGATGGGGCTGAGGTATAGGGATGGGGCTGGGGTATAGGGATGGGGCTGAGGTATAGGGATGGGGCCTGGGTATAGGGATGGGGCCTGGGTATAGGGATGGGGCTGAGATATAGGGATTGGGCTGGGGTATAGGGATGGGGCTGGGGTATAGGGAGGGGGCTGGGGTATAGGGATGGGGCTGGGGTATAGGGATGGGGCTGGGGTATAGGGATGGGGCTGAGGTATAGGGATTGGGCCTGGGTATAGGGCTGGGACTGGGGTATAGGGATGGGGTATAGGGATGGGGCTGGGGTATAGGGATGGGGCTGGGATATAGAGATGGGGCTAGGGTATAGGGATGGGGCTGGGGTATAGGGATGGGGCTGAGGTATAGGGATGGGGCTGGGGTATAGGGCTGAGGTATATGGATGGGGCTGATGTATAGGGATGGGGCTGAGGTATAGGGATTGGGCTGGGGTATAGGGATGGGGCTGGGGTATAGGGATGGGGCTGGGGTATAGGGCTGGGGTTGGGGTATAGGGATGGGGCTGGGGTATAGGGATGGGGCTGAGGTATAGGGATTGGGCCTGGGTATAGGGCTGGGGCTGGGGTATAGGGCTGGGGTATAGGGATGGGGCGGGGGGGTTGGGCTGGGGCTGGGTTATAGGCATGGAGCTGGGGTATTGGGCTGGGGTATGGGATGGGGCTGGGGTAAAGGGATGGGGCTGGGGTATAGGGATGGGGCTGGGGTATAGGGCTGGGGCTGAGGTATAGGGATGGGGCTGGGGTATAGGGATGGGGCTGGGGTGTAGGGATGGGGCTTGAGGTATAGGGATGGGGCTGGGGTATAGGGATGGGGCTGGGGTATAGGGATGGGGCTGGGGTATAGGGATGGGGCTGAGGTATAGGGATGGGGCTGGGGTATAGGGATGGGGCTGGGGTATAGGGATGGGGCTGGGGTATAGGGATGGGGCTGAGGTATAGGGATGGGGCCTGGGTATAGGGCTGGTGCTGGGGTATAGGGATGGGGCTGAGGTATAGGGATGGGGCTGGGGTATAGGGATGGGGCTGAGGTATAGGGATGGGGCCTGGGAATAGGGATGGGGCCTGGGTATAGGGATGGGGCTAAGGTATAGGGATTTGGCTGGGGTATAGGGATGGGGCTGGGGTATAGGGATGGGGCTGGGGTATAGGGCTGGGGTTGGGGTATAGGGATGGGGCTGGGGTATAGGGATGGGGCTGAGGTATAGGGATTGGGCCTGGGTATAGGGCTGGGGCTGGGGTATAGGGCTGGGGTATAGGGATGGGGCGGGGGGGTTGGGCTGGGGCTGGGTTATAGGCATGGGGCTGGGGTATTGGGCTGGGGTATGGGGATGGGGCTGGGGTATAGGGATGGGGCTGGGGTATAGGGATGGGGCTGGGGTATAGGGATGGGGCTGGGGTATAGGGATGGGGCCGGGGTATAGGGCTGGGTATAGGGAAGGGGCTCAGGTATAGGGATGGGGCCGGGGTATAGGGCTGGGGTATAGGGCTGGGGCTGGGGTATAGGGATGGGGCTGAGGTATAGGGATGGGGCTGGGGTATAGGGCTGGTGCTGGGGTATAAGGATTGGGATGGGGTATAGGGATGGGGCTGAGGTATAGGGATATTGCCGGGGTATAGGGCTGGGGCTGGGGTATAGGGATGGGGCTGGGGTATAGGGATTGGGCTGGGGTATAGGGCTGGGGATGGGGTATAGGGATGGGGCTGGGGTATAGGGATGGGGCTGAGGTATGGGGATGGGGCTGGGGTATAGGGATGGGGCTGCGGTATAGGGATGGGGTATAGGGATGGGGCTGGGGTATAGGGATGGGGCTGGGGTACAGGGATGGGGCTGGGATATAGAGATGGGGCTGGGGTATAGGGATGGGGCTGGGGTATAGGGATGGGGCTGGGGTATAGGGATGGGGCTGAGGTATAGGGATTGGGCTGGGGTATAGGGCTGAGGTATATGGATGGGGCTGAGGTATAGGGATGGGGCTGAGGTATAGGGATGGGGCTGGGGTATAGGGATGGGGCTGTGTATAGGGCTGGGGTATAGGGATGGGGCTGGTGTATAGGGATGGGGCTGGGGTATAGGGATAGGGCTGGGGTATAGGGATGGGGCTGGGGTATAGGGATGGGGCTGAGGTATAGGGATGGGGCCGGGGTATAGGGCTGGGGTATAGGGCTGGGGCTGGGGTATAGGGATGGGGCTGAGGTATAGGGATGGGGCTAGGGTATAGGGCTGGTGCTGGGGTATAAGGATTGGGCTGGGGTATAGGGATGGGGCTGAGGTATGGGGATGGTGCCGGGGTATAGGGCTGGGGTATAGGGTAGGCCTGGGGTATAGGGATGGGGTATAGGGATGGGGCTGGGGTATAGGGATGGGGCTGGGGTATAGGGATGGGGCTGGGGTATAGGGATGGGGCTGGGGTATAGGGATGGGGCTGGGGTATAGGGATGGGGCTGGGGTATAGGGATGGGGCTGGGGTATAGGGATGGGGCTGGGGTATAGGGATGGGGCTGAGGTATAGGGATGGGGCCTGGGTATAGGGCTGGTGCTGGGGTATAGGGATGGGGCTGAGGTATAGGGATGGGGCTGGGGTATAGGGATGGGGCTGAGGTATAGGGATGGGGTTGGGGTATAGGGATGGGGCTGGGGTATAGGGATGGGGCTGAGGTATAGGGATTGGGCCTGGGTATAGGGCTGGGGCTGGGGTATAGGGCTGGGGTATAGGGATGGGGCGGGGGGGTTGGGCTGGGGCTGGGTTATAGGCATGGGGCTGGGGTATTGGGCTGGGGTATGGGGATGGGGCTGGGGTATAGGGATGGGGCTGGGGTATAGGGATGGGGCTGGGGTATAGGGATGGGGCTGGGGTATAGGGATGGGGCCGGGGTATAGGGCTGGGTATAGGGAAGGGGCTCAGGTATAGGGATGGGGCCGGGGTATAGGGCTGGGGTATAGGGCTGGGGCTGGGGTATAGGGATGGGGCTGAGGTATAGGGATGGGGCTGGGGTATAGGGCTGGTGCTGGGGTATAAGGATTGGGATGGGGTATAGGGATGGGGCTGAGGTATAGGGATGGTGCCGGGGTATAGGGCTGGGGCTGGGGTATAGGGATGGGGCTGGGGTATAGGGATTGGGCTGGGGTATAGGGCTGGGGATGGGGTATAGGGATGGGGCTGGGGTATAGGGATGGGGCTGAGGTATGGGGATGGGGCTGGGGTATAGGGATGGGGCTGCGGTATAGGGATGGGGTATAGGGATGGGGCTGGGGTATAGGGATGGGGCTGGGGTACAGGGATGGGGCTGGGATATAGAGATGGGGCTGGGGTATAGGGATGGGGCTGGGGTATAGGGATGGGGCTGGGGTATAGGGATGGGGCTGAGGTATAGGGATTGGGCTGGGGTATAGGGCTGAGGTATATGGATGGGGCTGAGGTATAGGGATGGGGCTGAGGTATAGGGATGGGGCTGGGGTATAGGGATGGGGCTGTGTATAGGGCTGGGGTATAGGGATGGGGCTGGTGTATAGGGATGGGGCTGGGGTATAGGGATAGGGCTGGGGTATAGGGATGGGGCTGGGGTATAGGGATGGGGCTGAGGTATAGGGATGGGGCCGGGGTATAGGGCTGGGGTATAGGGCTGGGGCTGGGGTATAGGGATGGGGCTGAGGTATAGGGATGGGGCCGGGGTATAGGGCTGGGGTATAGGGCTGGTGCTGGGGTATAAGGATTGGGCTGGGGTATAGGGATGGGGCTGAGGTATGGGGATGGTGCCGGGGTATAGGGCTGGGGTATAGGGTAGGGCTGGGGTATAGGGATGGGGTATAGGGATGGGGCTGGGGTATAGGGATGGGGCTGGGGTATAGGGATGGGGCTGGGGTATAGGGATGGGGCTGGGGTATAGGGATTGGGCCTGGGTATAGGGCTGGGGCTGGGGTATAGGGCTGGGGTATAGGGATGGGGCGGGGGGTTTGGGCTGGGGCTGGGTTATAGGCATGGGGCTGGGGTATTGGGCTGGGGTATAGAGATGGGGCTGGGGTATAGGGCTGGGGTATAGGGATGGGGCTGGGGTATAGGGATGGGGCTGGGGTATAGGGATGGGGCTGGGGTATAGGGCTGGGGTATAGGGATGGGGCTGAGGTATAGGGATGGGGCCTGGGTATAGGGATGGGGCCTGGGTATGGGGCTGGTGCTGGGGTATAGGGATGGGGCTGGGGTATAGGGCTGGGGCTGAGGTATAGGGATTCGGCTGGGGTATAGGGATGGGGCTGGGGTATAGGGATGGGGCTGGGGTATAGGGATGGGGCTGGGGTATAGGGATGGGGCTGGGGTATAGGGATGGTGCTGAGGTATAGGGATTGGGCCTGGGTATAGGGCTGGGGCTTGGGTATAGGGCTGGGGTATATGGATGGGGCGGGGGGGTTGGGCTGGGGCTGGGTTATAGGCATGGGGCTGGGGTATTGGGCTTGGGTATGGGGATGGGGCTGGGGTATAGGGATGGGGCTGGGGTATAGGGATGGGGCTGGGGTATAGGGATGGGGCTGGGGTATAGGGCTGGGTATAGGGATGGGGCTGAGGTATAGGGATGGGGCCGGGGTATAGGGATGGGGTATAGGGCTGTGGCTGGGGTATAGTGATGGGGCTGAGGTATAGGGATGGGGCTGGGGTATAGGGCTGGTGCTGGGGTATAAGGATTGGGCTGGGGTATATGGATGGGGCTGAGGTATAGGGATGGTGCCGGGGTACAGGGCTGGGGCTGGGGTATAGGGATGGGGCTGGGGTATAGGGATGGGGCTGAGGTATGGGGATGGGGCTGGGGTATAGGGATGGGGCGGGGGGTTTGGGCTGGGGCTGGGTTATAGGCATGGGGCTGGGGTATTGGGCTGGGGTATAGGGATGGGGCTGGGGTATAGGGCTGGGGTATAGGGATGGGGCTGGGGTATATTGATGGGACTGGGGTATAGGGATGGGGCTGGGGTATAGGGCTGGGGTATAGGGACGGGGCTGAGGTATAGGGATGGGGCCTGGGTATAGGGATGGGGCCTGGGTATGGGGCTGGTGCTGGTGCTGGGGTATAGGGATGGGGCTGGGGTATAGGGCTAGGGCTGAGGTATAGGGATTCGGTTGGGGTATAGGGATGGGGCTGGGGTAGAGGGATGGGGCTGGGGTATAGGGATGGGGCTGGGGTATAGGGATGGGGCTGGGGTATAGGGATGGTGCTGAGGTATAGGGATTTGTCCTGGGTATAGGGATGGGGCTGGGGTATAGGGCTGGGGTATAGGGATGGGGCGGGGGGGTTGGGCTGGGGCTGGGTTATAGGCATGGGGCTGGGGTATTGGGCTGGGGTATGGGGATGGGGCTGGGGTATAGGGATGGGGCTGGGGTATAGGGATGGGGCTGGGGTATAGGGATGGGGCTGGGGTATAGGGCTGGGTAAAGGGATGGGGCTGAGGTATAGGGATGGGGCTGGGGTATAGGGCTGGTGCTGGGGTATAAGGATTGGGCTGGGGTATAGGGATGGGGCTGAGGTATAGGGATGGTGCCGGGGTATAGGGCTGGGGCTGGGGTATAGGAATGGGGCTGGGGTATAGGGATGGGGCTGGGGTATAGGGCTGGGGCTGGGGTATAGGGATGGGGCTGGGGTATAGGGATGGGGCTGAGGTATGGGTATGGGGCTGGGGTATAGGGATGGGGCTGGGGTATAGGGATGGGGTATAGGGATGGGGCTGGGGTATAGGGATGGGGCTGGGGTATAGGGATGGGGCTGGGATATAGAGATGGGGCTGGGGTATAGGGATGGGGCTGGGGTATAGGGATGGGGCTGAGGTATAGGGATGGGGCTGGGGTATAGGGCTGAGGTATATGGATGGGGCTGAGGTATAGGGATGGGGCTGGGGTTTAGGGCTGGGGCTGGGTTATAGGGATGGGGCTGGGGTATAGGGATGGGGCTGAGGTATGGGGATGGGGCTGGGGTATAGGGATGGGGCTGGGGTATAGGGATGGGGTATAGGGATGGGGCTGGGGTATAGGGATGGGGCTGGGGTTTAGGGATGGGGCTGGGATATAGGGATGGGGCTGGGATATAGGGATGGGGCTGGGGTATGGGGATGGGGCTGGGGTGTAGGGATGGGGCTTGAGGTACAGGGATGGGGCTGGGGTATAGGGATGGGGCTGGGGTATAGGGATGGGGCTGGGGTATAGGAATGGGGCTGAGGTATAGGGATGGGGATGGGGTATAGGGATGGGGCTGGGGTATAGGGATGGGGCTGAGGTATAGGGATGGGGCCTGGGTATAGGGCTGGTGCTGGGGTATAGGGATGGGGCTGAGGTATAGGGCTTTGGCTGGGGTATAGGGATGGGGCTGGGGTATAGGGATGGGGCTGGGGTATAGGGATGGGGCTGAGGTATAGGGATGGGGCTGGGGTATAGGGATGGGGCTGGGGTATAGGGATGGGGCTGGGATATAGAGATGGGGCTGGGGTATAGGGATGGGGCTGGGGTATAGGGCTGGGGCTGGGGTATAGGGATGGGGCTGAGGTATATGGATGGGGCTGGGGTATAGGGATGGGGCTGAGGTATAGGGATGGGGCTGGGGTATAGGGATGGGGCTGTGTATAGGGCTGGGGTATAGGGATGGGGCTGGGGTATAGGGATGGGGCTGGGGTATAGGGATGGGGCTGGGGTATAGGAATGGGGCTGAGGTATAGGGATGGGGCCGGGGTATAGGGCTGGGGTATAGGGCTGGGGCTGGGGTATAGTGATGGGGCTGAGGTATAGGGATGGGGCTGGGGTATAGGGCTGGTGCTGGGGTATAAGGATTGGGCTGGGGTATAGGGATGGGGCTGAGGTATAGGGATGGTGCCGGGGTATAGGGCTGGGGCTGGGGTATAGGGATGGGGCTGAGGTATAGGGATGGGGCCGGGGTATAGGGCTGGGGTATAGGGTAGGGCTGGGGTATAGGGATGGGGTATAGGGATGGGGCTTGGGTATAGGGATGGGGCTTGGGTATAGGGATGGGGCTGGGGTATAGGGATGGGGCCGGGGTATAGGGCTGGGGTATAGGGTAGGGCTGGGGTATAGGGATGGGGTATAGGGATGGGGCTGGGGTATAGGGATGGGGCTTGGGTATAGGGATGGGGCTGGGGTATAGGGATGGGGCTGGGGTATAGGGATGGGGCTGGGGTATAGGGATGGGGCTGGGGTATAGGGATGGGGCTGAGGTATAGGGATGGGGCCGGGGTATAGGGCTGGGGTATAGGGCTGGGGCTGGGGTATAGGGATGGGGCTGAGGAATAGGGCAGGGGCTGGGGTATAGGGCTGGTGCTGGGGTATAAGGATTGGGCTGGGGTATAGGGATGGGGCTGAGGTATAGGGATGGTGCCGGGGTATAGGGCTGGGGCTGGGGTATAGGGATGGGGCTGGGGTATAGGGATGGGGTATAGGGATGGGGCTGGGGTATAGGGATGGGGCTGGGGTATAGGGATGGGGCTGGGATATAGGGATGGGGCTGGGGTATAGGGATGGGGCTGGGGTATAGGGATGGGGCTGGGGTATAGGGATGGGGCTGGGGTGTAGGGATGGGGCTGAGGTATAGGGATGGGGCTGAGGTATAGGGATGGGGCTGGGGTATAGGGCTGAGGTATAGGGATGGGGCTGAGGTATAGGGATGGGGCTGAGGTATAGGGATGGGACTGAGGTATAGGGCTGAGGTATAGGACTGAGGTATTGGGCTGAGCTATAGGACTGAGGTATAGGGCTGAGGTATAGGACTGAGGTATAGGACTGAGGTATAGGGCTGAGGTATAGGGCTGAGGTATTGGGCTAGGGCTGGGGCTGGGGCTGAGGTATTGGGCTAGGGCTGGGGCTGAGGTATAGGGCTGGGGTATAGGGCTGAGGTGTAAGGCTGGGGCTGGGGCTGAGGTATAGGACTGGGGTATAGGACTGAGGTATAGAGCTGAGGTATACGACTGAGGTATAGGGCTGAGGTGTAGGGCTGAGGTATATGGATGGGACTGAGGTAAAGGGCTGAGGTAAAGGGCTGAGGTATAGGGCTGAGGTATAAGGCTGAGGTATAGGGATGGGACTGAGGTAAAGGGCTGAGGTAAAGGGCTGAGGTATAGGACTGACGCACAGTAAACGCACAGTAAACGCACTGACGCACAGTAAACCCTCTGACACTCAGTAAACCCTCCAACACTCATCAAACCCTCTGCCACTCACTAAACCCTCTGCCACTCACTAAAACCCTTTGCCACTCACTAAACCCTCTGACAAACAGTAAACCCTCTGCCATAGACACAGTAAACCCTCTGCCACGCAGTAAACCCTCTGCCACTCACTAAAACCCTCTGCCACTCACTAAAACCCTCTGCCACTCACTAAACCCTCTGACACTCACTAAACCCTCTGACACACAGTAAACCATCTGACACACAGTAAACCATCTGACTCTCGGTAAACCCTCTGCCACTCAGTAAACCCTCTGCCACTCAGTAAACCCTCTGCCACTCAGTAAACCCTCTGACACTCAGTAAACCCTCTGCCTTTCAGTAAACCCTCTGCCACTCACTAAACCCTCTGCCACCCAGTAAACCCTCTGACGCACAGTAAACCCTCTGACGCACAGTAAACCCTCTGACGCACAATAAACCCTCTGACGCACAGTAAACCCTCTGACGCACAGTAAAACCTCTGACGCACAGTAAACCCTCTGAAGCACAGTAAACCCTCTGACGCACAGTAAAACCTCTGACACTCAGTAAACCCTCCAACACTCATCAAACCCTCTGCCACTCACTAAACCCTCTGACAAACAGTAAACCCTCTGCCATAGACACAGTAATCCCTCTGCCACGCAGTAAAGCCTCTGCCACTCACTAAAACCCTCTGCCACTCACTAAAACCCTCTGCCACTCACTAAACCCTCTGACACACAGTAAACCATCTGACTCTCGGTAAACCCTCTGCCACTTAGTAAACCCTCTGCCACTTAGTAAACCCTCTGCCATAGACACACAGTAAACCCTCTGCCACTCAGTAAACCCTCTGCCACTCAGTAAACCCTCTGCCACTCAGTAAACCCTCTGCCATAGACATAGTAAACCCTCTGCCATAGACACTCAGTAAAACCCTCTTCCATAGACATGCAGTAAACCCTCTGCCAATCAGTAAACCCTCTGCCATAGACATGCAGTAAACCCTCTGCCAATCAGTAAACCCTCTGCCACTCAGTAAACCCTCTGCCATAGACACAGTAAACCCTCTGCCACTCAGTAAACCCTCTGCCACTCAGTAAACCCTCTGCCATAGACACAGTAAACCTTCTGCCACTCAGTAAACCATCTGCCACTCAGTAAACCCTCTGCCATAGACACAGTAAACCTTCTGCCACTCAGTAAACCCTCTGACACACAGTAAACCCTCTGCCTTTCAGTAAACCCTCTGCCACTCTTTCAACCCTCTGCCACTCTTGCAACCCTCTGCCATAGACACAGTAAACCCTCTGCCACTCAGTAAACCCTCTGCCACTCAGTAAACTCTCTGCCATAGACACACAGTAAACACTCTGCCACTCTTTCAACCCTCTGCCACTCTTGCAACCCTCTGCCATAGACACAGTAAACCCTCTGACACACAGTAAACTCTCTGCCATAGACACACAGTAAACACTCTGCAATAGACACTCAGTAAACCCTCTGCCACTCAGTAAACCCTCTGACACACAGTAAACCCTCTCCCACTCAGTAAACTATCTGCCATAGACACACAGTAAACACTCTGCCATAGACACTCAGTAAATCCTCTGCCAATCAGTAAACCCTCTGCCACTCAGTAAACCCTCTTCCATGGACATTCAGTAAACCCTCTGCCAATCAGTAAACCCTCTGCCTTTCAGTAAACCCTCTGCCTTTCAGTAAACCCTCTGACACTCAGTAAACCCTCTGACAGACAGTAAACCCTCTGACACTCAGTAAACCCTCTGCCATAGACACAGTAAACCCTCTGCCATAGACACAGTAAACCCTCTGCCAGACAGTAAACCCTCTGCAATAGACACAGTAAACCCTCTGCCATAGACACAGTAAACCCTCTGCCATAGACACAGTAAACCCTCTGCCAATCAGTAAACCCTCTGCCATAGACACAGTAAACCCTCTGCCACGCAGTAAACCCTCTGCCACTCACTAAAACCCTCTGCCACTCACTAAAACCCTCTGCCACTCACTAAACCCTCTGCCACTCACTAAACCCTCTGACACTCACTAAACCCTCTGACACACAGTAAACCATCTGACTCTCGGTAAACCCTCTGCCACTTAGTAAACCCTCTGCCACTTAGTAAACCCTCTGCCATAGACACACAGTAAACCCTCTGCCACTCAGTAAACCCTCTGCCACTCAGTAAACCCTCTGCCACTCAGTAAACCCTCTGCCATAGACACAGTAAACCCTCTGCCATAGACACAGTAAACCCTCTGCCACTCAGTTATCCCTCTGCCACTCAGTAAACTCTTTGCCATAGACACACAGTAAACACTGCCATAGACACTCAGTAAAACCCTCTTCCATAGACATGCAGTAAACCCTCTGCCAATCAGTAAACCCTCTGCCATAGACATGCAGTAAACCCTCTGCCAATCAGTAAACCCTCTGGCACTCAGTAAACCCTCTGCCATAGACACAGTAAACCCTCTGCCACTCAGTAAACTCTCTGCCACTCAGTAAACCCTCTGCCATAGACACAGTAAACCTTCTGCCACTCAGTAAACCATCTGCCACTCAGTAAACCCTCTGCCATAGACACAGTAAACCTTCTGCCACTCAGTAAACCCTCTGACACACAGTAAACCCTCTGCCTTTCAGTAAACCCTCTGCCACTCTTTCAACCCTCTGCCACTCTTGCAACCCTCTGCCATAGACACAGTAAACCCTCTGCCACTCAGTAAACCCTCTGCCACTCAGTAAACTCTCTGCCATAGACACACAGTAAACACTCTGCCACTCTTTCAACCCTCTGCCACTCTTGCAACCCTCTGCCATAGACACAGTAAACCCTCTGACACACAGTAAACTCTCTGCCATAGACACACAGTAAACACTCTGCAATAGACACTCAGTAAACCCTCTGCCACTCAGTAAACCCTCTGACACACAGTAAACCCTCTCCCACTCAGTAAACTATCTGCCATAGACACACAGTAAACACTCTGCCATAGACACTCAGTAAACCCTCTGCCAATCAGTAAACCCTCTGCCACTCAGTAAACCCTCTTCCATGGACATTCAGTAAACCCTCTGCCAATCAGTAAACCCTCTGCCTTTCAGTAAACCCTCTACCTTTCAGTAAACCCTCTGACAGACAGTAAACCCTCTGACACTCAGTAAACCCTCTGCCATAGACACAGTAAACCCTCTGCCGCTCAGTAAACCCTCTGCCACTTAGTAAACCCTCTGCCATAGACACAGTAAACCCTCTGCCGCTCAGTAAACCCTCTGCCACTCAGTAAACCCTCTGCCATAGACACAGTAAACCCTCTGACACTCAGTAAACCCTCTGCCATAGACACAGTAAACCCTCTGCCACTTAGTAAACCCTCTGCCATAGACACAGTAAACCCTCTGCCACTCAGTAAACCCTCCGCAACTCAGTAAACCCTCTGCCACTTAGTAAACCCTCTGCCATAGACACAGTATACCCTCTGCCACTCAGTAAACCCTCTGCCGCTCAGTAAACCCTCTGCCATAGACACAGTAAACCCTCTGCCATAGACACAGTAAATCCTCTGCCAGACAGTAAACCCTCTGCCATAGACACAGTAAACCCTCTGCCATAGACACAGTAAACCCTCTGCCATAGACACAGTAAACCCTCTGCCAATCAGTAAACCCTCTGCCATAGACACAGTAAACCCTCTGCCGCTCAGTAAACCCTCTGCCACTTAGTAAACCCTCTGCCATAGACACAGTAAACCCTCTGCCGCTCAGTAAACCCTCTGCCACTTAGTAAACCCTCTGCCATAGACACAGTAAACCCTCTGCCGCTCAGTAAACCCTCTGCCATAGACACAGTAAACCCTCTGCCACTTAGTAAACCCTCTGCCATAGACACAGTAAACCCTCTGCCGCTCAGTAAACCCTCTGCCACTTAGTAAACCCTCTGCCATAGACACAGTAAACCCTCTGCCGCTCAGTAAACCCTCTGCCATAGACACAGTTAACCCTCTGCCATAGACACAGTAAACCCATGCCATAGACACAGTAAACCCTCTGCCATAGACACAGTAAACCCTCTGCCATAGACACAGTAAACCCTCTGCCACTGGGTTGTGTTTTGTGTTTTTCTATTCCACATCAAGTAACTGACGCAAGCAGTAAAATTACATTTAAAAAACAGACCTACCTAACACTAACCAGACCTGGGGCTAACTCTAACCAGACCTGGAGCTAACACTAACCAGACCTGGGGCTAACTCTAACCAGACCTGGGGCTAACTCTAACCAGACCTGGAGCTAACTCTAACCAGACCTGGAGCTAACTAACCAGACCTGGGGCTAACTCTAAACAGACCTGGAGCTAACTCTAAACAGACCTGGAGCTAACTAACCAGACCTGGGGCTAACTCTAAACAGACCTGGAGCTAACTCTAAACAGACCTGGAGCTAACTCTTACCAGACCTGGAGCTAACTCTAACCAGACCTGGAGCTAACTAACCAGACCTGGGGCTAACTCTAAACAGACCTGGAGCTAACTCTAACCAGACCTGGGGCTAACATTAACCAGACCTGGAGCTAACTCCAACCAGACCTGGAGCTAACTCTAACCAGACCTGGAGCTAACTCTAACTAGACCTGGAGCTAACTCTAACCAGACCTGGAACTAACTCTAACCAGACCTGGAGATAACTCTAACTCTAACCAGACCTGGAGCTAACTAACCAGACCTGGAGCTAACACTAACCAGACCTGGAGCTAACTCTAACTCTAACCAGACCTGGAGCTAACTAACCAGACCTGGAGCTAACACTAACCAGACCTGGAGCTAACTCTAACCAGACCTGGAGCTAACACTAACCAGACCTGGAGCTAACTCTAACCAGACCTGGAGCTAACACTAACCAGACCTGGGGCTAACTCTAACCAGACCTGGAGCTAACTCTAACCAGACCTGGAGCTAACTCTAACCAGACCTGGAGGTAACACTAACCAGACCTGGAGCTAACTCTAACCAGACCTGGAGCTAACTCTAACCAGACCTGGAGCTAACACTAACAAGACCTGGGGCTAACTCTAACCAGACCTGGAGCTAACTCTAACCAGACCTGGAGCTAACACTAACCAGACCTGGGGCTAACTCTAACCAGACCTGGAGCTAACTCTAACCAGACCTGGAGCTAACTCTAACCAGACCTGGGGCTAACTCTAACCAGACCTGGAGCTAACTCTAACCAGACCTGGAGCTAACTCTAACCAGACCTGGAGCTAACTCTAACCAGACCTGGAGCTAACACTAACCAGACCTGGGGCTAACTCTAACCAGACCTGGAGCTAACTCTAACCAGACCTGGAGCTAACTCTAACCAGACCTGGAGCTAACTCTAACCAGACCTGGAGCTAACTCTAACCAGACCTGGAGCTAACTAACCAGACCTGGAGCTAACTCTAACCAGACCTGGAGCTAACTCTAACCAGACCTGGAGCTAACTCTAACCAGACCTGGAGCTAACTCTAACCAGACCTGGAGCTAACTCTAACCAGACCTGGAGCTAACTCTAACCAGACCTGGGGCTAACACTAACCAGACCTGGAGCTAACTAACCAGACCTGAAACTAACTCTAACCAGACCTGGAGCTAACTCTAACCAGACCTGGAGCTAACTCTAACCAGACCTGGAGCTAACTCTAACCAGACCTGGAGCTAACTCTAACCAGACGTGGAGCTAACTCTAACCAGACCTGGAGCTAACTCTAACCAGACCTGGAGCTAACTAACCAGACCTGGAGCTAACTCTAACCAGACCTGGAGCTAACTCTAACCAGACCTGGAGATAACGCTAACCAGACCTGGAGCTAACTCTAACCAGACCTGGAGCTAACTCTAACCAGACCTGGGGCTAACACTAACCAGACCTGGAGCTAACTCTAACCAGACCTGGAGCTAACTCTAACCAGACCTGGGGCTGACTAACCAGACCTGGAGCTAACACTAACCAGACCTGGAGCTAACTCTAACCAGACCTGGAGCTAACTCTAACCAGACCTGGAGCTAACTCTAACCAGACCTGGAGCTAACTCTAACCAGACCTGGAGCTAACTCTAACCAGACCTGGAGCTAACACCTACCAGATCTGGAGCTAACTCTAACCAGATCTGGAGCTAACTCTAACCAGACCTGGAGCTAACACTAACCAGACCTGGAGCTAACTCTAACCAGACCTGGGGCTAACTCTAACCAGACCTGGAGCTAACTCTAACCAGACCTGGAGCTAACTAACCAGACCTGGAGCTAACTCTAACCAGACCTGGAGCTAACTCTAACCAGACCTGGAGCTAACTCTAACCAGACCTGGAGCTAACACTAACCAGATCTGGAGCTAACTCTAACCAGATCTGGAGCTAACTCTAACCAGACCTGGAGCTAACACTAACCAGACCTGGAGCTAACTCTAACCAGACCTGGGGCTAACTCTAACCAGACCTGGGGCTAACTCTAACCAGACCTGGGGCTAACTAACCAGACCTGGAGCTAACTCTAACCAGACCTGGAGCTAACTCTAACCAGACCTGGGGCTAACACTAACCAGACCTGGAGCTAACACTAACCAGACCTGGAGCTAACTCTAACCAGACCTGGAGCTAACTCTAACCAGACCTGGGGCTAACATTAACCAGACCTGGAGCTAACTCTAACCAGACCTGGAGCTAACTCTAACTAGACCTGGAGCTAACTCTAACTAGACCTGGAGCTAACTCTAACCAGACCTGGGGCTAACTCTAACCAGACCTGGAGCTAACACTAACCAGACCTGGAGCTAACTCTAACCAGACCTGGGGCTAACTCTAACCAGACCTGGAGATAACTCTAACCAGACCTGGAGCTAACTCTATCCAGACGTGGGTTCAAATGCTATTCGAAATCTCTCAAATACATTGAGCGTTTCCTTTAGCCTGCTTGTCGTGCCAGGTGGGTGTGGCTTGCAGTTTTTGGACTGTTCTTATTGGTATCATTAAGACAGGCCAGCTAAATCCAGCACAAATAAAATATTTGAAACGATTTCGTGTTGTAGTTGAACCCTGGTCTGCCGCTAGCGTTAGCTAATACTGGACAAAAGCAGGGCTATGACAGAGCTGTGACAGATACAGCCCCCCTGGTTGTTGAGCTGCCTGAGAGTGCTATTGATTCCTGATTAAGCCAGTGAAGAGTTCAGTGTGGAGTTCATAGAGGCCGGCATCCCAAATGCCACCCTGTCCTCTATACTAGTGCCTTAGGCTGCCATTTGGGACTCATAGAAAAGCCCACTCCACCCTGAGACTCAGTCAGCCCTGACAGAGAGGTGCCTTTTATCTGTTGTGACAAAGTGGCCCGAGTGGAGGTTCTATAGATCAATCCAATGACATTCACTGCCCTCTGTACTGGTCTAATGGCTTCATGCTGCGATGCTGCGATGCTCAACCCTTCTGTGTGTTCATCCCTCCAGTAAACTAACCTCAGTATCCTGGTCTGTCTCTCTGTGTTCTGCCCCTCTGTGTTCCTACCTCCAGTAAACTAACCTCAGTATCCTGGTCTCTCTGTGTTCCTACCTCCAGTAAACTAACCTCAGTATCCTGGTCTCTCTGTGTTCCTACCTCCAGTAAACTAACATCAGTCTCTCTGTGTTCCTACCTCCAGTAAACTAATCTCAGTCTCCTGGTCTCTCTGTGTTCCTACCTCCAGTAAACTAACATCAGTCTCCTGGTCTCTCTGTGTTCCTACCTCCAGTAAACTAACATCAGTCTCCTGGTCTCTCTATGTTCCTACCTCCAGTAAACTAATCTCAGTCTCCTGGTCTCTCTGTGTTCCTACCTCCAGTAAACTAACCTCAGTCTCCTGGTCTCTCTGTGTTCCTACCTCCAGTAAACTAACCTCAGTATCCTGGTCTCTCTGTGTTCCTACCTCCAGTAAACTAACCTCAGTATCCTGGTCTCTCTGTGTTCTAACCTCAGTCTCCTGGTCTCTCTGTGTTCCTACCTCCAGTAAACTAAACTCAGTATCCTGGTCTCTCTGTTCCTACCTCCAGTAAACTAACCTCAGTATCCTGGTCTCTCTGTGTTCCTACCTCCAGTAAACTAACCTCAGTATCCTGGTCTCTCTGTGTTCTAACCTCAGTATCCTGGTCTCTCTGTGTTCCTACCTCCAGTAAACTAACCTCAGTATCCTGGTCTCTCTGTGTTCTAACCTCAGTATCCTGGTCTCTCTGTGTTCCTACCTCCAGTAAACTAACCTCAGTATCCTGGTCTCTCTGTGTTCCTACCTCCAGTAAACTAACCTCAGTATCCTGGTCTCTCTGTGTTCCTACCTCCAGTAAACTAACATCAGTCTCCTGGTCTCTCTGTGTTCCTACCTCCAGTAAACTAATCTCAGTCTCCTGGTCTCTCTGTGTTCCTACCTCCAGTAAACTAACCTAAGTATCCTGGTCTCTCTGTGTTCCTACCTCCAGTAAACTAACCTCAGTATCCTGGTCTCTCTGTGTTCTAACCTCAGTCTCCTGGTCTCTCTGTGTTCCTACCTCCAGTAAACTAACCTCAGTATCCTGGTCTCTCTGTTCTGCCTTCCAGTAAACTAACCTCAGTATCCTGGTGTCTCTGTGTTCCTACCTCCAGTAAACTAACCTCAGTCTCCTGGTCTCTCTGTGTTCCTACCTCCAGTAAACTAATCTCAGTCTCCTGGTCTCTCTGTGTTCCTACCTCCAGTAAACTAACCTCAGTCTCCTGGTCTCTCTGTGTTCCTACCTCCAGTAAACTAACCTCAGTATCCTGGTCTCTCTGTGTTCCTACCTCCAGTAAACTAACCTCAGTATCCTGGTCTCTCTGTGTTCTAACCTCAGTCTCCTGGTCTCTCTGTGTTCCTACCTCCAGTAAACTAAACTCAGTATCCTGGTCTCTCTGTTCCTACCTCCAGTAAACTAACCTCAGTATCCTGGTCTCTCTGTGTTCCTACCTCCAGTAAACTAACCTCAGTATCCCGGTCTCTCTGTGTTCCTACCTCCAGTAAACTAACCTCAGTATCCTGGTCTCTGTGTTCCTACCTCCAGTAAACTAACCTCAGTATCCTGGTCTCTCTGTGTTCCTACCTCCAGTAAACTAACCTCAGTCTCCTGGTCTCTCTGTGTTCCTACCTCCAGTAAACTAACCTCAGTATCCTGGTCTCTCTGTGTTCTAACCTCAGTATCCTGGTCTCTCTGTGTTCCTACCTCCAGTAAACTAACCTCAGTATCCTGGTCTCTCTGTGTTCTAACCTCAGTATCCTGGTCTCTCTGTGTTCCTACCTCCAGTAAACTAACCTCAGTATCCTGGTCTCTCTGTGTTCCTACCTCCAGTAAACTAACCTCAGTATCCTGGTCTCTCTGTTCCTACCTCCAGTAAACTAACCTCAGTATCCTGGTCTCTCTGTGTTCTAACCTCAGTATCCTGGTCTCTCTGTGTTCCTACCTCCAGTAAACTAACCTCAGTATCCTGGTCTCTCTGTGTTCTAACCTCAGTATCCTGGTCTCTCTGTGTTCCTACCTCCAGTAAACTAACCTCAGTATCCTGGTCTGTCTGTGTTCTGCCCTCCAGTAAACTAACCTCAGTATCCTGGTCTCTCTCTGTTCCAACCTCCTGCAAACTAACGTCAGTATCCTGGTCTCTCTGTGTTCCTACCTCCTGTAAACTAACCTCAGTATCCTGGTCTCTCTCTGTTCCAACCTCCTGTAAACTAACCTCAGTATCCTGGTCTCTCTCTGTTCCAACCTCTAGTAAACTAACCTCAGTCTCCTGGTCTCTCTGTGTTCCTACCTCCAGTAAACTAACTTCAGTATCCTGGTCTCTCTGTTCTGCCTTCCAGTAAACTAACCTCAGTCTCCTGGTCTCTCTGTGTTCCTACCTCCAGTAAACTAACCTCAGTCTCCTGGTCTCTCTGTGTTCCTACCTCCAGTAAACTAACCTCAGTCTCCTGGTCTGTCTTTTGGAAAATATAATCTCCATACTGAAGGCTTAAATACTGGTCCATCACATCTTCTTCATCATCCTCATCATCATCATCATCACTCCAGGAACTAATATAGTATGTTAAGTTAAAGTAAGCATCAATTATTATTATTTTCATATTTAGCCACGCGGAGACAGACAGACAATAACATTTTCCATTTTTTAAGTCGCATTGCATTTCATGATTTTTATCAGAAGGCTTACTGCCAAGAGGGACACGCTGAGCCGATTTTAAAGGCAGATCATTTTTTGGTACAAAAAAAGGTACATTAGATTTGAGGTATGTATGATAAGTTGTTTTGTGTGATGTAAATCCCCAGGTGTGTGATCTGCTATTAAAGTAATACCCACCACATGCCATTAGTGTTTTGCTTTTTATTTAACCTTTATTTAACCTTTATTTAACCCGGCAAGTCAGTTAATAATTTTCAAAGACAGCCTAGGAACAGCGGGTTAACCTGGCTTGTTCAGGGGGCAGAACGACAGATTTCTACCTTGTCAGCTCGGGGGATTCGATCTTGCAACCTTTCGGTTACTAGTCCAACGCTCTAACCGCTAGTCTACCTGCTGGTTACTGGCCCAACGCTCTAACCACTAGGCTACCTGCTGGTTACTGGCCCAATGCTCTAACCACTAGACTACCTGCTGGTTACTGGCCCTACGCTCTAACCACTAGGCCACCTGCTGGTTACTAGTCCAACGCTCTAACCACTAGGCTACCTGCTGGTTACTAGTCCAACGCTCTAACCACTAGGCTACCTGCTGGTTACTAGTCCAACGCTCTAACCACTAGGCTACCTGCTGGTTACTGGTCCAACGCTCTAACCACTAGGCTACCTGCTGGTTACTAGTCCAACGCTCTAACCACTAGGCTACCTGCTGGTTACTAGTCCAACGCTCTAACCACTAGGCTACCTGCTGGTTACTGGCCCAACGCTCTAACCACTAGGCTACCTGCTGGTTACTGGCCCAACGCTCTAACCACTAGGCTACCTGCTGGTTACTAGTCCAACGCTCTAACCACTAGGCTACCTGCTGGTTACTAGTCCAACGCTCTAACCACTAGGCTACCTGCTGGTTACTGGCCCAACGCTCTAACCACTAGGCTACCTGCTGGTTACTGGCCCAACGCTCTAACCACTAGGCTACCTGCTGGTTACTAGTCCAACGCTCTAACCACTAGGCTACCTGCTGGTTACTAGTCCAACGCTCTAACCACTAGGCTACCTGCTGGTTACTAGTCCAACGCTTTAACCACTAGGCTACCTGCTGGTTACTAGTCCAACGCTCTAACCACTAGGCTACCTGCTGGTTACTAGTCCAACGCTCTAACCACTAGGCTACCTGCTAGTTACTAGTCCAACGCTCTAACCACTAGGCTACCTGCTGGTTACTAGTCCAACGCTCTAACCACTAGGCTACCTGCTGGTTACTAGTCCAATGCTCTAACCACTAGGCTACCTGCTGGTTACTAGTCCAATGCTCTAACCACTAGGCTACCTTTCGGTTACTAGTCCAACGCTCTAACCACTAGGCTACCTGCTGGTTACTAGTCCAACGCTCTAACCACTAGGCTACCTGCTGGTTACTAGTCCAACGCTCTAACCACTAGTCTACCCTGCTTGGGGGTACAGGGGCTTAAGTCCACAACAATGGACGGCGGCATTAGAAACAGAACAAGGGGAAAGCCAACAACTGTCAGACGGCTAAACCTCAGGACCATGCTTAATAACCCATATAGGGTTACCAGGCGGTGTCAGAGGAAGGGCCAAGCTTCCTGCCATCCAGGACCATGCTTAATAACCCATATAGGGTTACCAGGCGGTGTCAGAGGAAGGGCCAAGCTTCCTGCCATCCAGGACCATGCTTGATAACCCATATAGGGTTACCAGGCGGTGTCAGAGGAAGGGCCAAGCTTCCTGCCATCCAGGACCATGCTTAATAACCCATATAGGGTTACCAGGGTTTCTGTGAATGGTCTGTCCTCTGACAAATCAACTGTACATTTCGGTGTTCCTCAAGGTTCCGTTTTAGGACCACTATTGTTTTCACTATATATTTTACCTCTTGGGGATGTTATTCGAAAACATAATGTTAACTTTCACTGCTATGCGGATGACACACAGCTGTACATTTCAATGAAACATGGTGAAGCCCCAAAATTGCCCTCGCTAGAAGCCTGTGTTTCAGACATAAGGAAGTGGATGGCTAAAAACTTTCTACTTTTAAACTCGGACAAAACAGAGATGCTTGTTCTAGGTCCCAAGAAACAAAGAGATCTTCTGTTAAATCTGACAATTCATCTTGATGGTTGTAAAGTCGTCTCAAATAAAACTGTGAAGGACCTCGGCGTTACTCTTGACCCTGATCTCTCTTTTGACGAACATATCAAGACTGTTTCAAGGACAGCTTTTTTCCATCTACGTAACATTGCAAAAATCAGAAATTTTCTGTCCAAAAATGATGCAGAAAAATTAATCCATGCATTTGTTACTTCTAGGTTAGACTACTGCAATGCTCTACTTTCCGGCTACCCGGATAAAGCACTAAATAAACTTCAGTTAGTGCTAAATACGGCTGCTAGAATCCTGACTAGAACCAAGAAATTTGATCATATTACTCCAGTGCTAGCTTCCCTACACTGGGTTCCCGTTAAGGCAAGGGCTGATTTCAAGGTTTTACTGTTAACCTATAAAGCGTTACATGGGCTTGCTCCTACCTATCTTTCCGAGTTGGTCCTGCCGTACATACCTACACGTACGCTACGGTCACAAGACGCAGGCCTCCTAATTGTCCCTAAAATTTCTAAGCAAACAGCTGGAGGCAGGGCTTTCTCCTATAGATCTCCATTTTTATGGAACAGTCTGCCTACCCATGTGAGAGACGCAGACTCGGTCTCAACCTTTAAGTCTTTACTGAAGACTTATCTCTTCAGTAGGTCATATGATTGAGTGTAGTCTGGCCCAGGAGTGTGAAGGTGAACGGAAAGGCTCTGGAGCAACGAACCGCCCTTGCTGTCTCTCCAGGGCCGGTTCCCCTCTCTCCACTGGGATTCTCTGCCTCTAACCCTGTTACTGGGGCTGAGTCACTGGCTTGCTGGTGCTCTTTCATGCCGTCCCTAGGAGGGGTGCGTCACTTGAGTGGGTTGAGTTACTGACGTGAACTTCCTGTCTGGGTTGGCGCCCCCCCTTGGTTGTGCTGTGGTGGAGACCTTTGTGGGCTATACTCGGCCTTGTCTCAGGATTGTAAGTTGGTGGTTGAGGATATCCCTCTAGTGGTGTGGGGGCTGTGCTTTGGCAGAGTGGGTGGGGTTATATCCTTCCTGTTTGGCCCTGTCCGGGGGTTTCTTCGGATGGGGCCACAGTGTCTCCTGACCGCTCCTGTCTCAGCCTCCAGTATTTATGCTGCAGTAGTTTATGTGTCGGGGGGCTAGGGTCAGTTGGTTATACCTGGAGTACTTCTCCTGTCTTATCCAGTGTCCTGTGTGAATTTAAGTATGCTCTCTCTAATTCTCTCGTTCTCTCTTTCTCTCTGAGAACCTGAGCCCTAGGACCATACGTCAGGACTACCGGGCATGCTGACACCTTGCTGTCGCCAGTCCGCCCGGCCTTGCTGCTATTCCAGTTTCAACTGTTTCTGCCTGCGGTTACGAAACCCCTACCTGTCCCAGACCTGCTGTTTTCAACTCTTAATGATCGGCTATGAAAAGCCAACTGAGATTTATTCCTGATTATTATTTGACCATGCTTGTCATTTATGAACATTTTGAAAATCTTGGCTCTCTCTAATTTTCTCCTTCTCTCTTTCTTTCTCTCGGAGGACCTGAGCCCTAGGACCATACGTCGGGACTACCGGCCGTGGTGACTCCTTGCTGCCCTCAGTCCGCCTGGCCTTGCTGCTATTCCAGTTTCAACTCTTCTGCCTGCGGTTATGGAACCCCTACCTGTCCCAGACCTGCTGTTTTCAACTCTTAATGATCGGCTATGAAAAGCCAACTGAGATTTATTCCTGATTATTATTTGACCATGCTTGTCATTTATGAACATTTTGAAAATCTTGGCTCTCTCTAATTTTCACCTTCTCTCTTTCTTTCTCTCGGAGGACCTGGGCCCTAGGACCATGCGTCGGGACTGCCGCCCGTGGTGACTCCTTGCTGTCCCCAGTCCGCCTGGCCTTGCTGCTATTCCAGTTTCAGCTGTTCTGCCTGCGGTTATGGAACCGCCACCTGTCCCAGACCTGTTGTTTTTCAACTCTTAATGATCAGCTATGAAAAGCCAACTGAAAATTATTCATGATTATTATTTGACCATGCTTGTCACTTATGAACATTTTTGAACATCTTGGCATAGTTCTGTTATAATCTCCACCCGGCACAGCCAGAAGAGGACTGGCCACCCCTCATAGCCTGGTTCCTCTCTAGGTTTCTTCCTAGGTTTTGGCCTTTCTAGGGAGTTTTTCCTAGCCACCGTGCTTCTACACCTGCATTCTAGCTGTTTGGGGTTTTAGGCTGGGTTTCTGTACAGCACTTCGAGATATTATCTGATGTACGAAGGGCTATATAAAATAAAATTGATTGATTGATTGATTGATTGACCAGGCGGTGTCAGAGGAAGGGCCAAGCTTCCTGCCATCCAGGACCATGCTTAATAACCCATATAGGGTTACAAGGCGGTGTCAGAGGAAGGGCCAAGCTTCCTGCCATCCAGGACCATGCTTAATAACCCATATAGGGTTACCAGGCGGTGTCAGAGGAAGGGCCAAGCTTCCTGCCATCCAGGACCATGCTTAATAACCCATATAGGGTTACCAGGCGGTGTCAGAGGAAGGGCCAAGCTTCCTGCCATCCAGGACCATGCTTAATAACCCATATAGGGTTACCAGGCGGTGTCAGAGGAAGGGCCAAGCTTCCTGCCATCCAGGACCATGCTTAATAACCCATATAGGGTTACCAGGCGGTGTCAGAGGAAGGGCCAAGTTTCCTGCCATCCAGGACCATGCTTAATAACCCATATAGGGTTACCAGGCGGTGTCAGAGGAAGGGCCAAGCTTCCTGCCATCCAGGACCATGCTTAATAACCCATCCACCCTTGGTCATAGACTGTTCTCTCTGCTAACGCACGGCAAGCGTTACTTAATAACCCATATAGGCCCTAAACATGGTCAGAGACTCCAGCCACCCTAGTCATAGACTGTTCTCTCTGCTAACGCACGGCAAGCGTTACTTAATAACCCATATAGGCCCTAAACATGGCCAAAGACTCCAGCCACCCTAGTCATAGACTGTTCTCTCTGCTAACGCACGGCAAGCGTTACCGAAGCGCCAAGTCTAGGTCCAAGAGGCTTCTAAACAGCTTCTACCCCCAAGCCATTAGACTCCTGAATATTTAATCAAATGGCTTCCCAGACTATTCCCCCCCCCCCAATTACAACATTTCTAATCTATGTTATGATGTATGCATAGTCACTTTAAAAATTCTGCCTACATGTACATATTACCTCAATTACCTGGACTAACCGGTGCCCCCCGCACATTGACTCTGTACGAGTACCCCCCTGTATATAGCCTCCACATTGACTCACTACCGGTTCCCCCTATATATAGCCTCCACATTGACTCTGTACCGGTACCCCCTGTATATAGCCTCCACATTGACTCTGTACCGGTACCCCCTGTATATAGCCTCCACATTGACTCTGTACCGGTACCCCCTGTATATAGCCTCCACATTGACTCACTACCGGTTCCCCCTATATATAGCCTCCACATTGACTCTGTACCGGTACCCCCTGTATATAGCCTCCACATTGACTCTGTACCGGTTCCCCCTGTATATAGTCTCCACATTGACTCTGTACCAGTACCCCCTGTATATAGTATCCACATTGACTCTGTACCGGTACCTCCCTGTATATAGTCTCTACATTGACTCTGTACCGGTACCCCCTGTATATAGTCTCCACATTGACTCTGTACCGGTACACCCTGTATATAGCCTCCACATTGACTCTGTACCAGTACCCCCTGTATATTGCCTCCACATTGACTCTGTACCGGTACCCCCTGTATATAGTCTCCACATTGACTCTGTACCGGTACCCCCTGTATATAGTCTCCACATTGACTCTGTACCGTAACCCCCTGTATATAACCTCCACATTGACTCTGTACCAGTACCCCCTGTATATAGCCTCCACATTGACTCTGTACCAGTACCCCCTGTATATAGCCTCCACATTGACTCTGTACCGGTACCACCCTGTATATAGCCTCCACATTGACTCTGTACCGGTACCCCCTGTATATAGCCTCCACATTGACTCTGTACCGTAACACCCTGTATATAGCCTCCACATTGACTCTGTACCGTAACACCCTGTATATAGCCTCCACATTGACTCTGTACCGTAACACCCTGTATATAGCCTCCACATTGACTCTGTACCGTAACACCCTGTATATAGCCTCCACATTGACTCTGTACCGTAACACCCTGTATATAGCCTCCACATTGACTCTGTACCGTAACACCCTGTATATAGCCTCCACATTGACTCTGTACCGGTACCCCCTGTATATAGCCTCCACATTGACTCTGTACCATAACACCCTGTATATAGTCTCCACATTGACTCTGTACCGGTACCCCCTGTATATAGCCTCCACATTGACTCTGTACCGGTACCCCCTGTATATAGCCTCCACATTGACTCTGTACCGTAACACCCTGTATATAGCCTCCACATTGACTCTGTACCTGTACCCCCTGTATATAGCCTCCACATTGACTCTGTACCGGTACCCCCTGTATATAGCCTCCACATTGACTCTGTACCGGTACCCCCTGTATATAGCCTCCACATTGACTCTGTACCGGTACCCCCTGTATATAGCCTCCACATTGACTCTGTACCGGTACCCCCTGTATATAGCCTCCACATTGACTCTGTACCGGTACCCCCTGTATATAGCCTCCACATTGACTCTGTACCGGTACCCCCTGTATATAGCCTCCACATTGACTCTGTATCGGTACCCCCTGTATATAGCCTCCACATTGACTCTGTACCGGTACCCCCTGTATATAGCCTCCACATTGACTCTGTACCGGTACCCCCTGTATATAGCCTCCACATTGTCTCTGTACCGGTACCCCCTGTATATAGTCTCCACATTGACTCTGTACCGGTACCCCCTGTATATAGCCTCCACATTGACTCTGTACCGGTACCCCCTGTATATAGCCTCCACATTGACTCTGTACCGGTACCCCCTGTATATAGCCTCCACATTGACTCTGTACCGGTACCCCCTGTATATAGCCTCCACATTGACTCTGTACCGGTACCCCCTGTATATAGCCTCCACATTGACTCTGTACCGGTACCTCCCTGTATATAGCCTCCACATTGACTCTGTACCAGTACCCCCTGTATATAGCCTCCACATTGACTCTGTACCGGTACCACCCTGTATATAGCCTCCACATTGACTCTGTACCGGTACCCCCTGTATATAGCCTCCACATTGACTCTGTACCGTAACACCCTGTATATAGCCTCCACATTGACTCTGTACCGTAACACCCTGTATATAGCCTCCACATTGACTCTGTACCGTAACACCCTGTATATAGCCTCCACATTGACTCTGTACCGTAACACCCTGTATATAGCCTCCACATTGACTCTGTACCGTAACACCCTGTATATAGCCTCCAAATTGACTCTGTACCGTAACACCCTGTATATAGCCTCCACATTGACTCTGTACCGGTACCCCCTGTATATAGCCTCCACATTGACTCTGTACCATAACACCCTGTATATAGTCTCCACATTGACTCTGTACCGGTACCCCCTGTATATAGCCTCCACATTGACTCTGTACCGGTACCCCCTGTATATAGCCTCCACATTGACTCTGTACCGTAACACCCTGTATATAGCCTCCACATTGACTCTGTACCGTAACACCCTGTATATAGCCTCCACATTGACTCTGTACCGTAACACCCTGTATATAGCCTCCACATTGACTCTGTACCGTAACACCCTGTATATAGCCTCCACATTGACTCTGTACCGTAACACCCTGTATATAGCCTCCACATTGACTCTGTACCGGTACCCCCTGTATATAGCCTCCACATTGACTCTGTACCATAACACCCTGTATATAGTCTCCACATTGACTCTGTACCGGTACCCCCTGTATATAGCCTCCACATTGACTCTGTACCGGTACCCCCTGTATATAGCCTCCACATTGACTCTGTACCGTAACACCCTGTATATAGCCTCCACATTGACTCTGTACCGTAACACCCTGTATATAGTCTCCACATTGACTCGGTACCGTAACACCCTGTATATAGTCTCCACATTGACTCTGTACCAGTACTCCCTGTATATAGCCTCCACATTGACTCTGTACCGTAACACCCTGTATATAGCCTCCACATTGACTCTGTACCTGTACCCCCTGTATATAGCCTCCACATTGACTCTGTACCGGTACCCCCTGTATATAGCCTCCAACATTGACTCTGTACCGGTACCCCCTGTATATAGCCTCCACATTGACTCTGTACCGGTACCCCCTGTATATAGCCTCCACATTGACTCTGTACCGGTACCCCCTGTATATAGCCTCCACATTGACTCTGTACCGGTACCCCCTGTATTTAACCTCCACATTGACTCTGTACCAGTACCCCCTGTATATAGCCTCCACATTGACTCCGTACCGGTTCCCCCTGTATATAGTCTCCACATTGACTCTGTACCAGTACCCCCTGTATATAGTCTCCACATTGACTCTGTACCGGTACCTCCCTGTATATAGTCTCCACATTGACTCTGTACCGGTACCCCCTGTATATAGCCTCCACATTGACTCTGTACCGGTACCCCCTGTACATAGCCTCCACATTGACTCTGTACCGGTACCTCCCTGTATATAGCCTCCACATTGACTCTGTACCAGTACCCCCTGTATATAGCCTCCACATTGACTCTGTACCGGTACCACCCTGTATATAGCCTCCACATTGACTCTGTACCGGTACCCCCTGTATATAGCCTCCACATTGACTCTGTACCGTAACACCCTGTATATAGCCTCCACATTGACTCTGTACCGTAACACCCTGTATATAGCCTCCACATTGACTCTGTACCGTAACACCCTGTATATAGCCTCCACATTGACTCTGTACCGTAACACCCTGTATATAGCCTCCACATTGACTCTGTACCGTAACACCCTGTATATAGCCTCCACATTGACTCTGTACCGTAACACCCTGTATATAGCCTCCACATTGACTCTGTACCGGAACCCCCTGTATATAGCCTCCACATTGACTCTGTACCATAACACCCTGTATATAGTCTCCACATTGACTCTGTACCGGTACCCCCTGTATATAGCCTCCACATTGACTCTGTACCGGTACCCCCTGTATATAGCCTCCACATTGACTCTGTACCGTAACACCCTGTATATAGCCTCCACATTGACTCTGTACCGTAACACCCTGTATATAGTCTCCACATTGACTCGGTACCGTAACACCCTGTATATAGTCTCCACATTGACTCTGTACCAGTACTCCCTGTATATAGCCTCCACATTGACTCTGTACCGTAACACCCTGTATATAGCCTCCACATTGACTCTGTACCTGTACCCCCTGTATATAGCCTCCACATTGACTCTGTACCGGTACCCCCTGTATATAGCCTCCACATTGACTCTGTACCGGTACCCCCTGTATATAGCCTCCACATTGACTCTGTACCGGTACCCCCTGTATATAGCCTCCACATTGACTCTGTACCGGTACCCCCTGTATATAGCCTCCACATTGACTCTGTACCGGTACCCCCTGTATATAGCCTCCACATTGACTCTGTACCGGTACCCCCTGTATATAGCCTCCACATTGACTCTGTATCGGTACCCCCTGTATATAGCCTCCACATTGACTCTGTACCGGTACCCCCTGTATATAGCCTCCACATTGACTCTGTACCGGTACCCCCTGTATATAGCCTCCACATTGTCTCTGTACCGGTACCCCCTGTATATAGTCTCCACATTGACTCTGTACCGGTACCCCCTGTATATAGCCTCCACATTGACTCTGTACCGGTACCCCCTGTATATAGCCTCCACATTGACTCTGTACCGGTACCCCCTGTATATAGCCTCCACATTGACTCTGTACCGGTACCCCCTGTATATAGCCTCCACATTGACTCTGTACCGGTACCCCCTGTATATAGCCTCCACATTGACTCTGTATCGGTACCCCCTGTATATAGCCTCCACATTGACTCTGTACCGGTACCCCCTGTATATAGCCTCCACATTGACTCTGTACCGGTACCCCCTGTATATAGCCTCCACATTGTCTCTGTACCGGTACCCCCTGTATATAGTCTCCACATTGACTCTGTACCGGTACCCCCTGTATATAGCCTCCACATTGACTCTGTACCGGTACCCCCTGTATATAGCCTCCACATTGACTCTGTACCGGTACCCCCTGTATATAGCCTCCACATTGACTCTGTACCGGTGCCCCCTGTATATAGCCTCCACATTGACTCTGTACCGGTGCCCCCTGTATATAGCCTCCACATTGACTCTGTACCGGTTCCCCCTGTATATAGCCTCCACATTGACTCTGTATCGGTACCCCCTGTATATAGTCTCGCCATTGATATTTTACTGCATTCTTTAATTACTTCTTACTTATATTTCTTAATCTTATTCATATTTCTTTTTTTTACAGTTTTGTTTTTATAAAAATAAAGGAATTAGTTAGTAAATGTATTTTTGGTATTTCTTATTTTTATTTTGTTTAACTACATTGTTTGTTAAGGGCTTGTAAGTAAGCATTTCACTGTAACGTCTACACCTGTTGTATTTGGCGCATGTGACCAATAACATTTTGATTTGATGTACTTTACAAAGCTAAACCTCCACACAGTTGTTTTTATATAATTTGTTTGACTTTATTTTTAACTAGGCAAGTAGGTTAAGAACAAATTCTTATTTACAATGACAGCCTACTCTGGCCAAACCCAGACCACTTCAGGCCATTTGCGCTCCGCCCAATGGGACTCCTTGATATGATACAGCCTCGATTCAAACCAGAAACTCTAGTGACGCCTCTATTACTGAGATGGAGTCCCTTAGACTGCTGCGCCACTCCGGAGCCCACTTGTTTAGCCAATCACAACCCAGGGTTGAATCCCAAACCGCACACTATTCCCTTCATGGGCCAATAGGCCTCTGGTCTAACGTAGTGCACTATATAGGGAATAGGCCTCTGGTCTAAAGTAGTGCTCTATATAGGGAATAGGCCTCTGGTCTAAAGTAGTGCTCTATATAGGGAATAGGCCTCTGGTCTAAAGTAGTGCTCTATATAGGGAATAGGCCTCTGGTCTAAAGTAGTGCTCTATATAGGGAATAGGCCTCTGGTCTAAAGTAGTGCTCTATATAGGGAATAGGCCTCTGGTCTAAAGTAGTGCTCTATATAGAGAATGGGGAAACCTATCTTACCAGGAGGCTTAGAAAACAGGTACATTAAACAGGTATACTCACAATTTCCCAGTTATCATGCGATTCTGTAAGTCACTCTGGATAAGAGCGTCTGCTAAATGACTTAAATGTAAATGTAAATGTAAATTTTGGGAAATTGGAGGGAATAAGCTGTGAGAGAATCCTACAACCTGGAATTGTTCAACTGGGGAAATCTGGGGGAAAAAAACAAGGGAATTTGCGAAATATATCAGGAATCTTGCAACCTTGTGCGAGATTCCACTGTACAGGATGCTAAACTGTGCGGGAAGCAGCATGGCTAACGTCAGAAACGAAGAGGCTAACACACCATTGAATCATACAGGATTAGCTGAGCCAGGCTAATGTGGTGTCATCTGGAGCAGTGATGTCACAAGGGGTCCATAGAGAATGAGCTAGTGACCTGTTGTTGGCTGTTCTAACATATGCCTGAATAGACACCATCGGAAAAGCCCCCCCCCTCTTGGCCAGCGAGGACCTGCTGTGGATTATTGAATATTGGAGATTTGGAAATCTTTCAGGAACCAACAAGGACGACAACAGGAGAGGACAGAGGAAGGGGAGGAGCCGATAGTCATAAAAGTGTCAGCCAACTGAAAGTAATTGTCATGGCCACACTGGAATGCCATCAATTCACGATGTCAAGGACCGAGTCGTTTGGTCATTTACGTCACAGCCTCTTCATCCGCATCGTGTTCAATGGAGACGAAGGCAATGTGCAGTGACCCAGACATTACGAGGAGAAACGAAAGGATTCACATCGATTTTAGCCTCTTCAATGAAATTATGGTTGTGTTTAAAGCAACTAAGTTCTCACAGACTCAATAAAAGGTATTATAGTTGACATTAAGGTTATGAGTGATGGTTATGAGTGATTTTGGTTAGCAAATTTAGAGACGTATGACAATGTGAACGTCACACAGACTAGAACCCTGTTGTATTATTCAGACTGGAACCCTGTTGTATTATTCAGACTGGAAGACTGGAACCCTGTTGTATTATTCAGACTGGAAGACTGGAACCCTGTTGTATTATTCAGACTGGAACCCTGTTGTATTATTCAGACTGGAAGACTGGAACCCTGTTGTATTATTCAGACTGGAACCCTGTTGTATTATTCAGACTGGAAGACTGGAACCCTGTTGTATTATTCAGACTGGAACCCTGTTGTATTATTCAGACTGGAAGACTGGAACCCTGTTGTATTATTCAGACTGGAACCCTGTTGTATTATTCAGACTGGAACCCTGTTGTATTATTCAGACTGGAAGACTGGAACCCTGTTGTATTATTCAGACTGGAACCCTGTTGTATTATTCAGACTAGAACCCTGTTGTATTATTCAGACTGGAACCCTGTTGTATTATTCAGACTGGAACCCTGTTGTATTATTCAGACTGGAACCCTGTTGTATTATTCAGACTGGAACCCTGTTGTATTATTCAGACTGGAACCCTGTTGTATTATTCAGACTGGAACCCTGTTGTATTATTCAGACTGGAACCCTGTTGTATTATTCAGACTGGAACCCTGTTGTATTATTCAGACTGGAACCCTGTTGTATTATTCAGACTGGAACCCTGTTGTATTATTCAGACTGGAACCCTGTTGTATTATTCAGACTGGAACCCTGTTGTATTATTCAGACTGGAACCCTGTTGTATTATTCAGACTGGAACCCTGTTGTATTATTCAGACTGGAACCCTGTTGTATTATTCAGACCGGAACCCTGTTGTATTATTCAGACTGGAACCCTGTTGTATTATTCAGACTAGAACCCTGTTGTGTTATTCAGACTGGAACCCTGTTGTGTTATTCAGACTAGAACCCTGTTGTATTATTCAGACTGGAACCCTGTTGTATTATTCAGACTAGAACCCTGTTGTGTTATTCAGACTGGAAGACTGGAACCCTGTTCTAGTATTATTCAGACTGGAAGACTGGAACCCTGTTGTATTATTCAGACTAGAACCCTGTTGTATTATTCAGACTGGAACCCTGTTGTATTATTCAGACTGGAAGACTGGAACCCTGTTGTATTATTCAGACTAGAACCCTGTTGTATTATTCAGACTGGAACCCTGTTGTATTATTCAGACTAGAACCCTGTTGTATTATTCAGACTGGAACCCTGTTGTATTATTCAGACTGGAAGACTGGAACCCTGTTCTAGTATTATTCAGACTGGAAGACTGGAACCCTGTTGTATTATTCAGACTAGAACACTGTTGTATTATTCAGACTGGAACCCTGTTGTATTATTCAGACTGGAAGACTGGAACCCTGTTGTATTATTCAGACTAGAACCCTGTTGTATTATTCAGACTGGAACCCTGTTGTATTATTCAGACTAGAACCCTGTTGTATTATTCAGACTAGAACCCTGTTGTATTATTCAGACTAGAACCCTGTTGTATTATTCAGACTAGAACCCTGTTGTATTATTCAGACTAGAACCCTGTTGTATTATTCAGACTAGAACCCTGTTGTATTATTCAGACCGGAACCCTGTTGTATTATTCAGACTGGAAGACTGGAACCCTGTTGTATTATTCAGACTGGAAGACTGGAACCCTGTTGTATTATTCAGACTGGAAGACTGGAACCCTGTTGTATTATTCAGACTGGAACCCTGTTGTATTATTCAGACTAGAACCCTGTTGTATTATTCAGACTAGAACCCTGTTGTATTATTCAGACTAGAACCCTGTTGTATTATTCAGACTGGAAGACTGGAACCCTGTTGTATTATTCAGACTAGAACCCTGTTGTATTATTCAGACTAGAACCCTGTTGTATTATTCAGACTGGAACCCTGTTGTATTATTCAGACTGGAAGACTAGAACCCTGTTGTATTATTCAGACTAGAACCCTGTTGTATTATTCAGACTGGAACCCTGTTGTATTATTCAGACTAGAACCCTGTTGTATTATTCAGACTAGAACCCTGTTGTATTATTCAGACTAGAACCCTGTTGTATTATTCAGACTAGAACCCTGTTGTATTATTCAGACTAGAACCCTGTTGTATTATTCAGACCGGAACCCTGTTGTATTGTTCAGACTGGAAGACTGGAACCCTGTTGTATTATTCAGACTGGAAGACTGGAACCCTGTTGTATTATTCAGACTGGAAGACTGGAACCTGTTGTATTATTCAGACTAGAACCCTGTTGTATTATTCAGACTGGAAGACTGGAACCCTGTTGTATTATTCAGACTGGAACCCTGTTGTATTATTCAGACTGGAAGACTGGAACCCTGTTGTATTATTCAGACTGGAAGACTGGAACCCTGTTGTATTATTCAGACTGGAACCCTGTTGTATTATTCAGACTGGAAGACTGGAACCCTGTTGTATTATTCAGACTGGAAGACTGGAACCCTGTTGTATTATTCAGACTGGAACCCTGTTGTATTATTCAGACTGGAACCCTGTTGTATTATTCAGACTAGAACCCTGTTGTATTATTCAGACTAGAACCCTGTTGTATTATTCAGACTGGAAGACTGGAACCCTGTTGTATTATTCAGACTAGAACCCTGTTGTATTATTCAGACTGGAACCCTGTTGTATTATTCAGACTGGAAGACTGGAACCCTGTTGTATTATTCAGACTGGAAACCTGTTGTATTATTCAGACTGGAAGACTGGAACCCTGTTGTATTATTCAGACTGGAAGACTGGAACCCTGTTGTATTATTCAGACTGGAACCCTGTTGTATTATTCAGACTGGAAGACTGGAACCCTGTTGTATTATTCAGACTGGAAGACTGGAACCCTGTTGTATTATTCAGACTGGAACCCTGTTGTATTATTCAGACTGGAACCCTGTTGTATTATTCAGACTAGAACCCTGTTGTATTATTCAGACTAGAACCCTGTTGTATTATTCAGACTGGAAGACTGGAACCCTGTTGTATTATTCAGACTAGAACCCTGTTGTATTATTCAGACTGGAACCCTGTTGTATTATTCAGACTGGAAGACTGGAACCCTGTTGTATTATTCAGACTGGAACCCTGTTGTATTATTCAGACTAGAACCCTGTTGTATTATTCAGACTGGAAGACTGGAACCCTGTTGTATTATTCAGACTGGAACCCTGTTGTATTATTCAGACTGGAACCCTGTTGTATTATTCAGACTGGAACCCTGTTGTATTATTCAGACTGGAACCCTGTTGTATTATTCAGACTGGAACCCTGTTGTATTATTCAGACTGGAACCCTGTTGTATTATTCAGACTGGAAGACTGGAACCCTGTTGTATTATTCAGACTGGAACCCTGTTGTATTATTCAGACTGGAAGACTGGAACCCTGTTGTATTATTCAGACTAGAACCCTGTTGTATTATTCAGACTGGAAGACTGGAACCCTGTTGTATTATTCAGACTAGAACCCTGTTGTATTATTCAGACTGGAAGACTGGAACCCTGTTGTATTATTCAGACTAGAACCCTGTTGTATTATTCAGACTGGAAGACTGGAACCCTGTTGTATTATTCAAGTCCACATCAAAATCAAATGCCACCAAAGATAAGTGCAATTTGAATTTAGGTGTAAGACGAATGTAATGAAAACATAGTGTTCTCCTTTGCTGCTCTCTACGTAGCATCACTCTAATTCAACATGCAGTAGCTTTTCCTCATCAAATGTAAACACTAATGTTTTTTGGCCTTTTCCTCAGTAAAATCAACTTCCCTCCCTTTTTGTCGGTCTGTGCGGTGACGGCAGGCGGTGTTTCACACATTTAAAACAAGGGTTAATTAAGAACAAAAAAAAATGTCCCTGCAGCAACAGCTGTGATGATAATTGATAGAGTGCTATTTGCCTGCTCGCCAAGTAGAATGATGCATGCACTACACTTACAAATGTCCAATTATAGCTGGCTGGTAGTGCTGAAAGGGTTGTGTCGGTTACATATGCTGGATACAATTAATGTTACTTAAACATGGTGTGATACCTCCTCGCCAAGAAAATAGCACCAATGTGCGGAATTTTAGAGAGAAAAAAAACAGCCCTTAATTTGGTACAATGACAGCTTTAATTTATTCTGGGATATATTTGTCCATAAAAAAAAATATGTTGAGCAAATTTAGAGGAGAAGAGAGGACAAGAGAGGGGGAAGAGAGGGGGAAGAGGAGGAGAAGAGAGGGGGAAGAGGAGGAGAAGAGAGGAGAAGAGGAGGAGAAGAGAGGGAAAGAGAGGGAGAAGAGGAGGAGAAGAGAGGAGAAGAGAGGAGGAGAAGAGAAGGGGAAGAGGAGGAGAAGAGAGGGGGAAGAGAGGAGAAGAGAGGGGAAGAGGAGGAGAAGAGAGGGGGAAGAGGAGGAGAAGAGAGGAGAAGAGAGGAGAAGAGAGGGGGAAGAGGAGGAGAAGAGGAGGAGAAGAGAGGGGGAAGAGGAGGAGAAGAGAGGGGGAAGAGGAGGAGAAGAGAGATGAAGAGGAGGAGAAGAGAGGGGGAAGAGGAGGAGAAGAGAGGGGGAAGAGGGGGAGAAGAGGAGGAGAAGAGAGGGGGAAGAGAGGAGAAGAGAGGGGAAGAGGAGGAGAAGAGAGGGGGAGAAGAGAGGAGAAGAGAGGAGAAGAGGAGGAGAAGAGAGGGGGAAGAGAGGAGAAGAGAGGGGGAAGAGAGGAGAAGAGAGGGGGAGAAGAGAGGAGAAGAGAGGAGAAGAGGAGGAGAAGAGAGGGGGAAGAGAGGAGAAGAGAGGGGGAAGAGAGGAGAAGAGAGGGGGAAGAGGAGGAGAAGAGGGGGAAGAGGAGAAGAGGAGGAGAAGAGAGGGGGAAGAGAGGAGAAGAGAGGGGGAAGAGAGGAGAAGAGAGGGGGAAGAGGAGGAGAAGAGGGGGAAGATGAGGAGAAGAGAGGGGGAAAAGGAGGAGAAGAGAGGGAAGGGAGGAGAAGAGAGGGGGAAGAGAGGAGAAGAGGAGGAGAAGAGAGGGGGAAGAGGAAGAGAAGAGAGGGGGAAGAGGAGGAGAAGAGAGGGGGAAGAGGAGGAGAAGAGAGGGGGAAGAGAGGAGAAGAGGAGGAGAAGAGAGGGGGAAGAGAGGAGAAGAGAGGGGGAAGAGAGGAGAAGAGAGGGGGAAGAGAGGAGAAGAGAGGGGGAAGAGAGGAGAAGAGAGGGGAAGAGGAGGAGAAGAGAGGGGGAAGAGAGGAGAAGAGAGGGGGAAGAGAGGAGAAGAGAGGGGGAAGAGAGGAGAAGAGAGGGGAAGAGGAAGTGGTAGAGGAATTAACATGCAAAAGACAGTATGATGTTTTTATTGGATGGCCCCTTCTGCCCCCGTGATCGTGCCAATAAAATACTTGGTTTTAATAAAGTATTATCCACTACAAGTTTACAACCACTTTCCCTTTCAATGTTCAAACAAATAACTGTAAAATGTTGACTGAAATTGCCATATTCTTTTTTCTTAGACATCAAGTTTTTCTATTTGACTTCATTTTAGTTGTTTAGTTTTGGTTAATTAGTGACCGTTAAAATAAGTTGATAAAAAAATAATAATTGTCCCTCATTTTTTTCAAAATTCAGTCCTAGTCTGAAAATCAATCCCGCCCGTCCCTGCCACAGCCGGTGTCCGGGGCATTGGCGTGTTAACGTTTACGCAGACGTTGTTAACACGGGGTGAAATCACGATTAGACAGTCAGTCAGTCCCTCTGGGTTCAGTGACCCAGCGACCAGCCGGCAGCCATTTTCACCTCTCATCTGAACTCTGAGGTGTTTCAGGGCGGATAAAGAACAGAAGGGGAGGTGAACCGAAAAACACGCCGCTCTGTGAGAAGGAAGTTATACAAGACACCGCAGGAAGGAGAGAAAAAGATCATAAAAACTCAACATTCTGGGGTTTTTTTTCATTGGTTTCTTTGTTTTGATTTAAAAAAGGGCGTGTTGAAAAAGGGCTTCGGGTCACGCCCTTTACCAAACCCAACTTATTTGCTCTATCTAGTCTGTCCGAGTATCGACTGGAGGGAGGAAGGCCGGTAAAGGAGGCAAACCTGTGTTCGAATACAATCCTAAATCATTTCAGATACTACAGGTATGCTTCATAGAATTTACATGTTGCAATAGAATCAATTGGAAAAGTCCACCAAAAGTGCCACACCTGACACACCAGGCAGGCTAAAGCAAACATTTTTGAATGGTATTTGAACCTCTGCTGGGAGAGAGGAGGGCGGATGATAGGAGGCCAGCAGGCAGCCATTGTATAGATGTTAGCTGTGAGCTCGTCTGTATAACATAATTACCCAGAGGTCACGCTGGCAGTGAATGGATGTCCATCACTGTCTTCTGCGTCACAAATGCCACCCTATTTCCTATATGGGTGATTGTACAGAAGTTGTGCAAATTGCAGTCCAACTAGCCCCCCCCACAAAAAAAACTATTTTAAAAAATGGTGAAAGTGATGCTCCAGAGGATTTGTATAATTTCAGTCAGTAGTTTTTAAAGTAGTGCTACGTCAATCAATTCGTATGATATGTTACAAATTCAAAATTTTATGAATATGTAAGTGCTTAAGATCCCAGATCTTTAAGTATCCAAACTTGGGACATTTATTTACATAATCATATGTTCTAATGCAATAACAACCATATTGTTAAATTAACATTAGTATAACGTCATTGTTTATACACCTATTTCTATAGAGAGGTGGCTGTCCCAAAACCCTGACTCCTAAACTTTATGTTGGAAAACAAAGCGATTTAAGGATTTTTTATTATTTCTGCAACAGTATTGTTTCAATAAAACATCTTGAGTTGTTTGATAATTATGTTGAAATATATTAATCTAATTAGTATACTGACACAACAAGCAACTATTTCATTGATTTGAATTCATATGAAGAAATCAGTCAATTGAGATAAATTCATTAGTCCCTATGGATTTCAAATAAAAGCAAACTTTATTAGTCACATGCGCAGGGGTACAGCAGGTGTAGACCTTACAGTGAAATGATTACTTACAAGCCATTAATTAACAAGGCAGTTTTGAGAAATAGAGTTAAGAAAATATTTACTAAATAAACTAAAGTTAAAATGTAATAAAAAGTAACACAAAAAAATAACAATAACGAGGCTATATACAGGGGGAACCGGTACCGAGTCAATGTGCAGGGGTACAGGTTAGTCAAGATAACGTGTACATGTAGGTAGGAGTAAAGTGACTATGCACAGATAAGAAACATTGTAAAATCAAAAAGGGGGGGGTGAATGTAAAGAGTTTGGGTAGCCATTTGATTAAATATTCAGGAGTCTTATGGCTTGGGGAGGTAGAAGCTGTTTAGAAGCTTCTTGGACCTAGACTTGGCGCTCCGGTACCGCTTACCGTGCGGTAGCAGAGAAAACAGTCTATGACTTGGGTGACTGGAGAATTTTTTTTTGGGGGGGGGGGGGGCCTTTCTCTTCACAATGATTTGTTAGTCAGAAATACCTTTAAAAAAAATGGACGACACAAAGAGCGTCACGGTATTTCTGTGCATTCAAATGTTTTTTATTTTTTATTTTATTTAACCTTTATTTAACCAGGAAAAGCACATTGAGACCCAGAGTCTCTTTTTCAAGGGAGACCTGACCAAGAAGGCAGCAACAATACAATACGTTACAGAATTAAAACATACAACAATACAACATGATCCATGTACACTCCTCTGATACAGTCTCCCATCAATATTTTAAATTCATGCCATTGATAAAATGCAACTGTGTTTATTGTCCGTAGCTTATGCCTGCCCATACCGTAACCATGGTGCACTCTGTTCACAACGTTGGCATCAGCAAACCGCTATCCCACACAGCACCATACATACATGCAGTTGTGAGGCCGGTTGGACGTACTGCCAAATTCTCTAAAACAACTTTGGAGGCGGCTTATGGTAGAAAAATGTACATTCAATCATCTGGCAACATCCCTGGTTGACATTCCTGTAGTCAGCATGCCAAATGCACGTTCCCTTCAAAACTTGAGGTATCTGTGGCATTGTGTTGTATGAAAAAACTGCACATTTAGAGTGGCCTTTTATTATCCCCTGCACAAGGTGCACCTGTGTAATGATCATGCTGTTTGATCATCTTCTTGATATGCCACACCTGTCAGGTGGATGGATTATCATGTAATTTTTGTTTTGCAAAATAAGCTTTTTGTCCGTATGGAACATTTCTGGGATATTTTATTTCAGCTGATGAAACATTGGACCAAGACTTTGCAGTCCCGATTTTTGTTCAGTTTTGTTCATTTTTAAACATCTTCCTAAAAAAAAAAATACTACCGTAACAAACATTAAACATTAAATAACATAAAACATTAAACACTAATATCACCAGGTGAATGAACGTTCCTTAAGCCACACCTCTACTAAAATCACCAGGTGATCAGACTGTAGAATGAACGTACCTTGACAAGTCTCTCCAGCAGGGCCACATGGTGACTCGTCTCTCCAGCATGGCCACATGGTGACTAGTCTCTCCAGCAGGGCCACATGGTGACTCGTCTCTACAGCATGGCCACATGGTGACTCGTCTCTCCAGCATGGCCACATGGTGACTAGTCTCTCCAGCATGGCCACATGGTGACTCGTCTCTCCAGCATGGCCACATGGTGACTCGTCTCTCCAGCAGGGCCACATGGTGACTAGTCTCTCCAGCATGGCCACATGGTGACTAGTCTCTCCAGCGTGGCCACATGGTGACTAGTCTCTCCAGCATGGCCACATGGTGACTCGTCTCTCCAGCATGGCCACATGGTGACTAGTCTCTCCAGCATGGCCACATGGTGACTCGTCTCTCCAGCATGGCCACATGGTGACTAATCTCTCCAGCATGGCCACATGGTGACTCGTCTCTCCAGCATGGCCACATGGTGACTAGTCTCTCCAGCATGGCCACATGGTGACTAGTCTCTCCAGCATGGCCACATGGTGACTAATCTCTCCAGCATGGCCACATGGTGACTAGTCTCTCCAGCATGGCCACATGGTGACTCGTCTCTCCAGCATGGCCACATGGTGACTAGTCTCTCCAGCATGGCCACATGGTGACTAGTCTCTCCAGCATGGCCACATGGTGACTAGTCTCTCCAGCATGGCCACATGGTGACTCGTCTCTCCAGCATGGCCACATGGTGACTCGTCTCTCCAGCATGGCCACATGGTGACTCGTCTCTCCAGCATGGCCACATGGTGACTAGTCTCTCCAGCATGGCCACATGGTGACTAGTCTCTCCAGCATGGCCACATGGTGACTCGTCTCTCCAGCATGGCCACATGGTGACTCGTCTCTCCAGCGTGGCCACATGGTGACTAGTCTCTCCAGCGTGGCCACATGGTGACTCGTCTCTCCAGCGTGGCCACATGGTGACTAGTCTCTCCAGCGTGGCCACATGGTGACTAGTCTCTCCAGCGTGGCCACATGGTGACTAGTCTCTCCAGCGTGGCCACATGGTGACTCGTCTCTCCAGCGTGGCCACATGGTGACTCGTCTCTCCAGCGTGGCCACATGGTGACTAGTCTCTCCAGCGTGGCCACATGGTGACTAGTCTCTCCAGCATGGCCACATGGTGACTAGTCTCTCCAGCATGGCCACATGGTGACTAGTCTCTCCAGCATGGCCACATGGTGACTAGTCTCTCCAGCATGGCCACATGGTGACTAGTCTCTCCAGCATGGCCAGATGGTGACTAGTCTCTCCAGCAGGGCCACATGGTGACTAGTCTCTCCAGCAGGGCCACATGGTGACTCGTCTCTCCAGCATGGCCACATGGTGACTAGTCTCTCCAGCAGGGCCACATGGTGACTAGTCTCTCCAGCATGGCCACATGGTGACTAGTCTCTCCAGCATGGCCACATGGTGACTAGTCTCTCCAGCATGGCCACATGGTGACTCGTCTCTCCAGCATGGCCACATGGTGACTCGTCTCTCCAGCATGGCCACATGGTGACTAGTCTCTCCAGCATGGCCACATGGTGACTCGTCTCTCCAGCATGGCCACATGGTGACTCGTCTCTCCAGCATGGCCACATGGTGACTCGTCTCTCCAGCATGGCTACATGGTGACTAGTCTCTCCAGCATGGCCACATGGTGACTCGTCTCTCCAGCATGGCCACATGGTGACTCGTCTCTCCAGCATGGCTACATGGTGACTAGTCTCTCCAGCATGGCCACATGGTGACTCGTCTCTCCAGCATGGCCACATGGTGACTCGTCTCTCCAGCATGGCCACATGGTGACTAGTCTCTCCAGCATGGCCACATGGTGACTCGTCTCTCCAGCATGGCCACATGGTGACTCGTCTCTCCAGCATGGCCACATGGTGACTCGTCTCTCCAGCATGGCCACATGGTGACTAGTCTCTCCAGCATGGCCACATGGTGACTAGTCTCTCCAGCATGGCCACATGGTGACTCGTCTCTCCGGCATGGCCACATGGTGACTCGTCTCTCCAGCATGGCCACATGGTGACTAGTCTCTCCAGCATGGCCACATGGTGTCTAGTCTCTCCAGCATGGCCACATGGTGACTAGTCTCTCCAGCATGGCCACATGGTGACTAGTCTCTCCAGCATGGCCACATGGTGACTCGTCTCTCCAGCATGGCCACATGGTGACTAGTCTCTCCAGCATGGCCACATGGTGACTCGTCTCTCCAGCATGGCCACATGGTGACTAGTCTCTCCAGCATGGCCACATGGTGACTAGTCTCTCCAGCAGGGCCACATGGTGACTCGTCTCTCCAGCATGGCCACATGGTGACTAATCTCTCCAGCATGGCCACATGGTGACTCGTCTCTCCAGCATGGCCACATGGTGACTAGTCTCTCCAGCATGGCCACATGGTGTCTAGTCTCTCCAGCATGGCCACATGGTGACTAGTCTCTCCAGCAGGGCCACATGGTGACTCGTCTCTCCAGCATGGCCACATGGTGACTAGTCTCTCCAGCAGGGCCACATGGTGACTCGTCTCTCCAGCATGGCCACATGGTGTCTAGTCTCTCCAGCATGGCCACATGGTGACTAGTCTCTCCAGCATGGCCACATGGTAACTCGTCTCTCCAGCAGGGCCACATGGTGACTAGTCTCTCCAGCATGGACACATGGTGACTAGTTTCTCCAGCATGGCCACATGGTGACTAGTCTCTCCAGCATGGCCACATGGTGACTCGTCTCTCCAGCATGGCCACATGGTGACTCGTCTCTCCAGCATGGCCACATGGTGACTAGTCTCTCCAGCATGGACACATGGTGACTAGTCTCTCCAGCATGGCCACATGGTGACTCGTCTCTCCAGCATGGCCACATGGTGACTCGTCTCTCCAGCATGGCCACATGGTGACTCGTCTCTCCAGCATGGCCACATGGTGACTAGTCTCTCCAGCATGGCCACATGGTGACTCGTCTCTCCAGCAGGGCCACATGGTGACTCGTCTCTCCAGCATGGCCACATGGTGACTAGTCTCTCCAGCATGGCCACATGGTGACTAGTCTCTCCAGCAGGGCCACACGGTGACTCGTCTCTCCAACATGGCCACATGGTGACTCGTCTGTCTGCAAACATTTTGGAGAAAATTAATGAGCAAGTTGTTAAGTCTTCATGTTACTAGCGAACATCTAATAAATCAAGAAATATGTAAAGTACGTTTTCTTGGGACTAAAATATATGTTTACTTGGATGTTCAAATGAAAGATAGCCAGCCATATGTTAGCTATGGGGATTCTTAAAGTCCAAAATAAGTCAAAATTGTCCAAACTGAAGAGAAATATAGGGATCTCATCTTTGTACATGTGTCATAATGGCATCTTTTAACCTTTATTTAACGAGGCATTTCAGTTAAGAACAAATTCTTATTTTCAATAACGGCCTAGTAACTGCCATGTTCAGTGGCAGAACGACAGATTTTTACCTTGTCAGCTCGGTTATTCGATCCTGCAACCTTTCAGTTACTAGTCCGGTTACTGTCCCAACACTCTAACCACTAGGCTACCTGCTGGTTACTGTCCCAACACTCTAACCACTAGGCTACCTGCTGGTTACTGGCCCAATGCTCTAACCACTAGGCTACCTGCTGGTTACTGGTCCAACGCTCTAACCACTAGGCTACCTGCTGGTTACTGGTCCAACTCTCTAACCACTAGGCTACCTGCTGGTTACTGGTCCAACGCTCTAACCACTAGGCTACCTGCTGGTTACTGTCCCAACGCTCTGACCACTAGGCTACCTGCTGGTTACTGGTCCAACGCTCTAACCACTAGGCTACCTGCTGGTTACTGGTCCAACACTCTAACCACTAGGCTACCTGCTGATTACTAGTCCAACGCTCTAACCACTAGGCTACCTGCTGGTTACTGGCCCAACACTCTAACCACTAGGCTACCTGCTGGTTACTGGCCCAACGCTCTAACCACTAGTCTACCTGCTGGTTACTGGTCCAACGCTCTAACCACTAGGCTACCTGCTGGTTACTGGCCCAACGCTCTAACCACTAGACTACCTGCTGGTTACTAGTCCAACGCTCTAACCACTAGGCTACCTGCTGGTTACTGGCCCAACGCTCTAACCACTAGGCTACCTGCTGGTTACTGGCCCAACGCTCTAACCGCTAGGCTACCTGCTGGTTACTGGTCCAACGCTCTAACCACTAGGCTACCTGCTGGTTACTGGTCCAACGCTCTAACCACTAGGCTACCTGCTGGTTACTGGTCCAACGCTCTAACCACTAGGCTACCTGCTGGTTACTGTCCCAACGCTCTAACCGCTAGGCTACCTGCTGGTTACTGGCCCAACGCTCTAACCACTAGGCTACCTGCTGGTTACTGGCCCAACGCTCTAACCACTAGGCTACCTGCTGGTTACTGGTCCAACGCTCTAACCACTAGGCTACCTGCTGGTTACTGGCCCAACGCTCTAACCACTAGGCTACCTGCTGGTTACTGGTCCAACGCTCTAACCACTAGGCTACCTGCTGGTTACTGGCCCAACGCTCTAACCACTAGGCTACCTGCTGGTTACTGGCCCAACGCTCTAACCACTAGGCTACCTGCTGGTTACTGGCCCAACGCTCTAACCACTAGGCTACCTGCTGGTTACTTGTCCAACGCTCTAACCACTAGGCTACCTGCTGGTTACTGGCACAACGCTCTAACCGCTAGGCTACCTTTACATTTACTGGCCCAACGCTCTAACCACTGGGCTACCTGCTGGTTATTGGCCCAACACTCTAACTACTAGGCTACCTGCTGGTTACTGGTCCAACTCTCTAACCACTAGGCTACCTGCTGGTTACTGGCCCAACGCTCTAACCACTAGGCTACCTGCTGGTTACTGGTCCAACGCTCTAACCACTAGGCTACCTGCTGGTTACTGGCCCAACGCTCTAACCACTAGTCTACCTGCTGGTTACTGGCCCAATGCTCTAACCACTAGGCTACCTGCTGGTTACTAGTCCCAACACTCTAACCACTAGGCTACCTGCTGGTTACTGTCCCAACGCTCTAACCACTAGGCTACCTGCTGGTTACTGGCCCAACGCTCTAACCACTAGGCTACCTGCTGGTTACTGGTCCAACGCTCTAACCACTAGGCTACCTGCTGGTTACTGGCCCAACGCTCTAACCACTAGGCTACCTGCTGGTTACTGGCCCAACGCTCTACCCACTAGTCTACCTGCTGGTTACTGGCCCAATGCTCTAACCACTAGGCTACCTGCTGGTTACTAGTCCCAACACTCTAACCACTAGGCTACCTGCTGGTTACTGGCCCAACGCTCTAACCACTAGGCTACCTGCTGGTTACTGGCCCAACGCTCTAACCACTAGGCTACCTGCTGGTTACTGGCCCAACGCTCTAACCACTAGGCTACCTGCTGGTTACTGTACCAACACTCTAACCACTAGGCTACCTGCTGGTTACTGTCCCAACGCTCTAACCACCAGGCTACCCTTCCTCCCCATCTGTGACAGCAGATACAGCACAATTGAGGCAATCTCCATTTTGATGTTGAATGCTCAATGCTCTAACAACTGAGCTACAGAGGACCACCATGTGGATAGTGGACAAGTGCACACTTCAGGAAAAAAGTGTAGAATATTGAGATGCATAGCCGGCAGGGTCACGGCTAGAAGGGATGCAGCTAATGTCAAAGTGATGCCAGAGGTTGCATTTTCCAGTAGTGTCTGGTGATCATTTTTGCATCTTAACTAACCGTAACCCTTTTCATAACCGTAACCTATTCCTCCTAATCTGCTACGTAAATTGGCTCCTGGAAACGAATTACTGTGTGGCTCATTAACGGCTTCTTGAGAATACAGGGGGTGCTGTTTTCGCATTAGCATAATTGCCTCTACAGATTAAACTGCCTCTTATTCAATTATTGATGTTACTATATGCATATAACCATATACCATTGGAAAGAAAACAAGCTATGGTTTCTAAAACCGTTTCAATTTTGTCTCTGAGTGAAACACAAGTCATTTGACAGCACTTTCCCTGAGCAAGAAGAAGATTGCAAGATGTGTATGCTCGCTTCAACGCTCTGCCTATATATGGTCACGCCACCTATGACCCGAAACACACTTCATTCGTCTTCCTCTGGGTGTCAGGAAGACGTCAGAGGAGAAATTTTTTGTTTATCTTGTACTGACGTGAAATAAGACCTATTTCTTTAGCGTGACCGACAACTTCCGGTTTTCTGAAACGCGCGTTTTTAGAGGTGCAATCGTCTTTTGTTATGCTGCCGTTACGGATGAAAACTATCTCCGTCTCGAAGTTTGTTTGATACATGTGACCATATCATCTTAATGTATGTTTTTTCAATATAGTTTAATCAGATTATTTGAATTTTTTCGGGAGTTTTGCCGTGTTCCGTTCTGTGAGTTTTTTAACTTTGGACAGAACCGTGCTAGTCGACCAGTACCTACGCTAAATGAAGAGGGAAAGTTGCCATTGTGAATGGATTGAACGACTCATCAGGACTAAGGACACCTTTATCAACATTCTGATGAAAGATCAGCAATAGTAAGACCCAATTTACGATGTTATTTCATATATCTGTCGTGCATGTGAACTGGTCGGGCGCGCCCAGCTGGTTCTGGCTGGCGTGGCTATGCTAATTTAGCGCTACATTTTGTTTTCGCTATAAAACATTTAATAAATCTGAAATATTGTTTGGATTCACCAGATGTTGGGCTTTCAATATCTGTACGCTGTGTATTTTTTCTGAAATGTTTTAACCTGTCTAGGATCAGCGTGGCGCTAGCGGCACACCCCCCCCCCCCCCCCACTGAAAAACCAGTGCCGCGAAATTCAAAAAGAATATTTTTTTAAAATATTTAACTTTCACACATTAAAGTCCAATACAGCTAATGAAAGACACAGATCTTGTGAATCCAGTCAACATGTCCGATTTTTAAAATGTTTTACAGGGAAGACACAATATGTAAAGATGTACATCTATTACCTAAAAACACATTAGCATAATCCACCATCTTTTATTTGTCCACCAACACCAGTAGCCATCACCAATTCGGCTAAACTAAGATATTTATAGCCCCTAACCAACAAAAAAACTCATCAGATGACAGTCTGATAACATATTTATGGTATGGGATAGGTTTTGTTAGAAAAAAGTGCATATTTCAGGTAGATGGCATAGGTTACAATTGCACCCACCGTCACAAATGGAATAGAAAAACTACTTAGAGCAACGTGTTTACCTACTTACTAATCATCAAACATTTCGTAAAAATACACAGCATACACGAATCGAAAGACACAGATCCTGTGAATACAGACAATATTTCAGATTTTCTAAGTGTCTTACAGCGAAAACACAATAAATCGTTATATTAGCATAGCATATAGCACATAGCAGCCCAGCATTGATTCTAGCCAAAGTGAGCGATAAAAGTCAACATCGCCAAAAGATATTAATTTTTTCACTAACCTTCTCAGAATTCTTCCGATGACACTCCTGTAACATCATATTACACAATCCATATAGAGTTTGATCGCAAATGTTTATATTTAGCCACCAAAATCATGGTTAGACAATGTGAAATGTAGACAAGCTGGTCAGAAAAAGTCCTTGCGCCACTTAGACAGTGATCTACTCTTATACATAAATACTCATAAACGTGACTAAAAAATATAGGGTGGACAGGGATTGATAGACAATTTAATTCTTAACCTGTCTAGGATCAGCGTGGCGCTAGCGGCACCCCCCCCCCCCCCCCACTGAAAAACCAGTGCCGCGAAATTCAAAAAAAATATTTTTTTAAAATATTTAACTTTCACACATTAAAGTCCAATACAGCTAATGAAAGACACAGATCTTATGAATCCAGTCAACATTTCCGATTTTTAAAATGTTTTACAGGGAAGACACAATATGTAAAGATGTACATCTATTACCTAAAAACACATTAGCATAATCCACCATCTTTTATTTGTCCACCAACACCAGTAGCCATCACCAATTCGGCTAAACTAAGATATTTATAGCCCCTAACCAACAAAAAAACTCATTAGATGACAGTCTGATAACATATTTATGGTATGGGATAGGTTTTGTTAGAAAAAAGTGCATATTTCAGGTATATGGCATAGTTTACAATTGCACCCACCATCACAAATGGACTAGAATAATTACAATGAGCAACGTGTTTACCTAACTACTAATCATCAAACATTTCGTAAAAATACACAGCATACACGAATCGAAAGACACAGATCCTGTGAATACAGACAATATTTCAGATTTTCTAAGTGTCTTACAGCGAAAACACAATAAATCGTTATATTAGCATAGCACATAGCACATAGCAGCCCAGCATTGATTCTAGCCAAAGTGGGCGATAACGTCAACATCGCCAAAAATATATTAATTTTTTCACTAACCTTCTCAGAATTCTTCAGATGACACTCCTGTAACATCATATTACACAATCCATATAGAGTTTGATCGAAAATGTTTATATTTAGCCACCAAAATCATGGTTAGACAATGTGAAATGTAGACAAGCTGGTAAAGAAAATGTCCTTGCGCCACTTAGACAGTGATCTACTCTTATACATAAATACTCATAAACGTGACAAAAAAATATAGGGTGGACAGGGATTGATAGACAATTTAATTCTTAATACAATTGCGTTATTACATTTTTTAATTTATCCTTACTTTTCAATACAGTTTGCGCCAAGCGAAGCTACGTCAAAAAACATGGCGTCCTAAGCCACTAAAATGTTTCGACAGAAACACGATTTATCATAATAAAAATGTCCTACCTTGAGCTGTTCTTCCATCAGTATCTTGGGCAAAGGATCCTTTCTTGGGAGAAATCGTCTTTTGGTGGAAAGCTGTCCTCTTGCCATGTGGAAAAGTCAACTGCGTTCGGGATGAACTGAAAAGCGTGCCCAACTTTTCACATCGTTGCAAAAATAAATGTCCCAAAATCGCACTAAACGGATATAAATTGCTATAAAACGCTTTAAATTAACTACCTTATGATGTTTTTAACTCCTATAACGAGTGAAAAGATGACCGGAGAAATATAACAGGCTAAACTAACGCTTGGAACAGGTGCGCGCCGGTGTCCACTTTGCTCATGACGCAGCTCCCAAAGAATGACTAGCTTCAGGGTTTTTTCATTTGTAGGGCCTGTGAACGTGCAATCGACCCCGTTGGAATCGTCATCACGTAAAGGCATCCAGGGGAAGACGTAAGAAGTGTCCGTATAGTCATAGCAACGACAGTGCCCTTTTAAATGACTTCAGAAGAGTGGCCAACATTTCTCAAATCTGACTCCATGTCAGGGAAATTGCTGTAGAATGGGCTCTGTTCCACTTAGAGACAAAATTTCAACTCCTATAGAAACTATAGACTGTTTTCTATCCAATAATAATAATAATATGCATATTGTACGATCAAGGATTTTGTGGGAAGCCGTTTAAAAAATTAGCCACATTAGCATAAGTAGTCTAAACAGCGCCCCCATCCCCAACAGGTTAATACAATTGCGGAATAACATTTTTTAATTTATCCTTACTTTTCAATACAGTTTGCGCCAAGCGAAGCTACGTCAAAAAACATGGCGTCCTAAGCCACTAAAATGTTTCGACAGAAACACGATTTATCATAATAAAAATGTCCTACCTTGAGCTGTTCTTCCATCAGTATCTTGGGCAAAGGATCCTTTCTTGGGAGCAATCGTCTTTTGGTGGAAAGCTGTCCTCTTGCCATGTGGAAATGCCAACTGCGTTCGGGATGAACTGAAAAGCGTGCCCAACTATTCACATCGTTGCAAAAATAAATGTCCCAAAATCGCACTAAACGGATATAAATTGCTATAAAACGCTTTAAATTAACTACCTTATGATGTTTTTAACTCCTATAACGAGTGAAAAGATGACCGGAGAAATATAACAGGCTAAACTAATGCTTGGAACAGGAGAGGGTCGGTGTCCTCCACGCGCGTGACGCACCAAGAAAAGACTTGCTAGCTACAGGGTTTTTTGATTTATAGGGCCTGTGAACGCGCAATCGACCCCATTGGAATCGTCATCACGTAGAGGCATCCAGGGGAAGACGTAAGAAGTGTCCGTACAGTCATAGCAATAAGAGTGCCCTTTTAACTGACTTCAGAACAGTGGCCAACATTTCTCAAATCTGACTCCATGTCAGGGAAATTGCTGTAGAATGGGCTCTGTTCCACTTAGAGACAACATTTCAACTCCTATAGAAACTATAGACTGTTTTCTATCCAATAATAATAATAATATGCATATTGTACGATCAAGGATTTTGTGGGAAGCCGTTTCAAAAATTACCCAATTAGCATAAATAGTCTAAACAGCGCCCCCATCCCCAACAGGTTTTAAGACAAGTAATTAGTTATATGAAGTTGGTCTCTGTAATTGTTCTAGCTGCATCAGCACTATATCAGATTGCAGCTGCAATGTAGAACTGTGATTTATACCTGAAAAATGCACATTTAAAAAAAAAAAACTATGCTATACCATAAATATGTTATCAGACTGTCATCTTATGAATTTGTTTGTTGGTTAGTGGCTATATATATTTTCATTTAGTCGAATTAGTGATAGCTACTGACGCAGGAAAAAACTGTTGGAGTAAGAAAATGGTGTCTTTTGCTAACGTGTTTAGCTAATAGATTTACATATTGTGTCTTCCCTGTAAAACATTTAAAAAATCTGAAATGGTGGTTTTATTCACAAGATCTGTGTCTTTCATTGGGTGTCTTGGACTTGTGATTTAATGATATTTAGATGCTACTATTTAATTGTGACGCTATGCTAACGATGCTAATCAGTGTGGGGGGGGGGTGGGGGGTGCTCCCGAATCCGGGTTAGGTACTCGGTAGAGGTTTAAGCAAATAGGGTCACAGTCAATGATATGCTAATGAGTAACGCATAAAACATACGTAAAAGTAACTCTCAATGAAGGTGAACAAACCCTACCACACTAAAGCAGAGCTGTCAATAGACACTGGTGATGGAGGTAGACAAGGTTCTGCGCCCCGAATGGCACACTATTCCCTATGTGGTGCACCAATTTTGACCAGGGCCTGTAGGACTCTAGTAGTGCACTACAGCACCTTGCAAAAGTATTCATGCCCCTTGGCATTTTTCCTATTTTGTTGCATTACAACCTGTAATTTAAAATGTATTTTTATTTGGATTTCATGTAATGAACATACACAAAATAGTCCAAATTGGTGAAGTGAAATGAAAAAAATTACTTGTTTCAATAGAAAATTATAAATTAAAAACGGAAAAGTGGTGCGTGCATATGTATTCACCCCCTTTGCTATGAAGCCCCTAAATAAGATCTGGTGCAACCAATTACCTTCAGAGTCACATAATTAGTTAAATAAAGTCCACCTGTGTGCAATCTAAGTGTCACATGATCTCAGAGTATATACACCTATTCTGAAAGGCCCCAGAGTCTGCCACACCACTAAGCAAGGGGCACCATGAAGACCAAGGAGCTCTCCAAACAGGTCAGGGACAAAGTTGTGGAGAAGTACAGATCAGGGTTGCGTTATAAAAAAATATCAGAAACTTTGAACATCCCACGGAGCACCATTAAATCCATATAAAAAAAATGTAAGAATATGACACCACAACAAACCTGCCAAGAGAGGGCCGCCCACCAAAACTCACGGACCAGGCAAAGAGGGCGTCAATCAGAGAGGCAAAAAAAAGACAAGAGATAACCCTGAAGGAGCTGCAAAGCTCCACAGCGGAGATTGAAGTATCTGTCCATAGGACCACTTTAAGCCGTACACTCCACAGAGCTGGGCTTTAGGGAAGAGTGTCCAGAAAAAAAGCCAATGCTTTCAGAAAAAAATAAGCATAAGGCATGACGTCAAACCCTAGGGCTGATGGCTTGAGGTCAAACTCTAGGGCTGATGGCGTTAGGTCAAACTCTAGGGCTGATGGCGTGAGGTCAAACCCTAGGGCTGATGACGTGAGGTCAAACTATAGGGCTGATGGCGTGAGGTCAAACTCTAGGGCTGATGGCGTGATGTCAAACTATAGGGCTGATGGCATGAGGTCAAACTCTAGGGCTGATGGCGTTAGGTCAAACTCTAGGGCTGATGGCGTGAGGTCAAACTCTAGGGCTGATGACGTGAGGTCAAACTATAGGGCTGATGGCGTGAGGTCAAACTCTAGGGCTGATGGCGTGAGGTCAAACTCTAGGGCTGATGGCGTGAGGTCAAACTCTAGGGCTGATGGCGTGAGGTTAAACCCTAGGGCTGATGGCGTGAGATCAAACTCTAGGGCTGATGGCGTGAGGTCAAACCCTAGGACTGATGGCGTGAGGTCAAACTCTAGGGCTGGTGGGTCGTGGTTAGCAAGGGACATCTGCTGAGGCTTCCTGTTTGTCAAGTGACAAACGCCACTCTCTGAGCACCAGGCCTGAGCGCCGAGCGGAGGGCCATCCCCTTTTCAACTTGATCACATAGGTATTTAGCTCTAAGCCCCACTAAGTCACGTTTTGTTTGTTTTATTTGCAGAGCAGGTGTTTTATTATCATTAGCGACTCCATTACAACCCTGGCCCTGAGTGCAAGGTAAACAAGACCAGCACACACCCAGCATGCAACGGGCAGACAGTCAAGCCGTGCTCAGGATTCTCCCCTCTCTCTCAATGGAACCATCTGCTGATGGGATAGAAGAAACCGACCAGTTTAGTGGTCACTGTTTGTCTACGCGCCACATAATTGTGTTGTCTGGGGAAAGCTGGCAGATAGCGGGCACGCTCGGCGGGGTCTGGTGAAGTGGTAAGGTTTTATAATGTTTTCCAATGCCTTTGTCTGGGGACCGGGGGCGGGGTGGGTAGTGTGGAGCGGCGGAGGGTGGTGAGGGGGGTAATGGAGCTCCCTAAGTGCCTAAGCCAACATGGTTTGTTTGTATTGGTCTGTTGGCAGTATAAACTGTATGTAGCATTAAAAATGAAATCTGTTTGCTTTATAAGGTATCTACCCAAATAAAACGTCTGCTAGCCATGGTGATAGAAGAATTTCTCTTTTTTTAAATTTTTATTTAACCTTTTATTTAACTAGGCAAGTCAGTTAAGAACAAAATTCGTATTTACAATGATGGTCTAGGAACAGTGGGTTAAACTGCCTTGTTCAGGAGGCAGAAGAACAAATTTATTTTACCTTGTCAGCTCGGGGATTCGATCCAGCAACCTTTCAGCTACCTGCCGCCCCAAGAGGGAGAGTGGAGGAGTTTTGCTCAAATAATAAGTGGTCTAAAATAAATGTTCAACCTACCTGTCGATTTGGTCTGTATTTATATGTAGTGCAAGTTTATTTTATACTGAACAAAAATCTAAGATTTCAAAGATTTTACTGAGTTATTAAAATTCATATAAGGAAATCAGTCAATTGAAATAAATTAATTAGGTCCTAATCTATGACTTTCACATGACTGGGATTATAGATATGCATCTGTTGGTCACAGATACCTTAAATACGGGCCTCACAATGAACCTGAGGATCTCGTCACGCTATTTCTGTGCATTCAAATTGACATCGATAAAATGCAATTGTGTTCGTTGTCCCTAGCTTATGCCTGACCCACACCGTAACCCCACTGCCACCACGGGGAACTCATTTGGCAAAGGATAAATGCTCACTAACAGGAATGTAAGAAAAATTTGTGCGCAAAATTTGAGCAAAATAAGCTTTTTTTATGCGCATAGAACATTTCTGGTATCTTTTAAAACAACTCATGAAACACGAGAACAACACTTTAAATGATTATATTTCTGTTCAATGTAACGTGTTCTACAATAGATATTAACTATAGTTATGTTTGTTATATAATTAATATAATAATTAATGTCTTTTCTTATATGGTTTCCATGTGTTTACATATTCTCTTGACACTCTGTTTTGGTGTTTGTGATAAGGCCAGCTACGGCAATAATTATTTGAAAGCAAATGTTCAACCACTACACATAATTACTCCACTGATGCTAATTATCGTGTGGCTCGTTAACGGCTCGTTAAGCAATTACGGTCACAGTCAATGATATGCTAATGAGTAACGCATAAAACATACGTAAAAGTAACTCTCAATGAAGGTGAACAAACCCTACCACACTAAAGCAGAGCTGTCAATAGACACTGGTGATGGAGGTAGACAAGGGTTCTGCGCCCCAAATGGTACACTATTCCCTATGTCTTGCACTAATTTTGACCAGGACCTGTAGGACTCTAGTAGTGCACTACATAAGCAATAGGGTGCTGTTTGAGATGTCGCCTAGATATAGAATTGAGAGACTGATTGACAGATTAAACCTATCTGTTAAAATTACAAATATTACAAATATTACTGATGCATGTGGTCCCGTGTGGCTCAGTTGGTAGAGCATGGCGCTTGCAACGCCAGGGTTGTGGGTTCATTCCCCACGGTGGGACCAGGATGAATATGTATGAACTTTCCAATTTGTAAGTCGTTCTGGATAAGAGCGTCTGCTAAATGATGTAAATGTATAATTATCACATGGATTTAAGTGATTCATATTAGTATTATAATTTATGTAATAACACTGTCATATGTTTTTCAAAAGATTACTTAAGGATTTTTTTGGGGGTGTTAATGTTATGTTTGGACTGTGGATCCACTGAGATGCCACAAAGTTCTTCAAGAAGGATCACTCTTGATCTCTGAGGCTAAATTGGACGGGATAACCTGAGGTTTTGTGGAAATATTGTGGGTTCTAACCCCTGATCAGGCCTTAGTGGGTTAGGGATTAGCTGATTCTAACCCCTGATCAGGCCTTAGTGGGTTAGGGATTAGCTGATTCTAACCCCTGATCAGGCCTTAGTGGGTTAGGGATTAGCTGATTCTAACCCCTGATCAGGCCTTAGTGGGTTAGGGATTAGCTGATTCTAACCCCTGATCAGGCCTTAGTGGGTTAGGGATTAGCTGATTATAACCCCCTGATCAGGCTTTAGTGGGTTAGGGATTAGCTGATTCTAAACCCCTGATCAGGCCTTAGTGGGTTAGGGATTAGCTGATTCTAACCCCTGATCTGGCTTTAGTGGTTTAGGATTAGCTGATTCTAACCCCCTGATCTGGCTTTAGTGGGTTAGGGATTAGCTGATTCTAACCCCCTGATCAGGCTTTAGTGGGTTAGGGATTAGCTGATTCTAACCCCCTGATCAGGCTTTAGTGGGTTAGGGATTAGCTGATTCTAACCCCCTGATCAGGCTTTAGTGGGTTAGGGATTAGCTGATTCTAACTCCCTGATCAGGCCTTAGTGGGTTAGGGATTAGCTGATTCTATCCCCTGATCAGGCTTTAGTGGGTTAGGGATTAGCTGATTCTAACCCCCTGATCAGGCCTTAGTGGGTTAGGATTAGGTCATTCTAACCCATGACCAGACCTTATTGGGTTAGGGATTAGCTGATTCTAAACCCTGATCAGGCTTTAGTGGGTTAGGATTAGGTCATTCTAACCCATGACCAGACCTTAGTGGGTTAGGGATTAGCTGATTCTAACCCCTGATCAGGCTTTAGTGGGTTAGGATTAGGTCATTCTAACCCATGACCAGACCTTAGTGGGTTAGGGATTAGCTTATTCTAACCCCTGATCAGGCTTTAGTGGGTTAGGGATTAGCTGATTCTAACCCCTGATCAGGCCTTAGTGGGTTAGGGATTAGCTGATTCTAACCCCTGATCAGGCCTTAGTGGGTTAGGGATTAGCTGATTCTAACCCCTGATCAGGCCTTAGTGGGTTAGGGATTAGCTGATTATAACCCCCTGATCAGGCTTTAGTGGGTTAGGGATTAGCTGATTCTAAACCCCTGATCAGGCCTTAGTGGGTTAGGGGTTAGCTGATTCTAACCCCTGATCTGGCTTTAGTGGTTTAGGATTAGCTGATTCTAACCCCCTGATCTGGCTTTAGTGGGTTAGGGATTAGCTGATTCTAAACCCTGATCAGGCCTTAGTGGGTTAGGGATTAGCTGATTCTAACTCCCTGATCAGGCCTTAGTGGGTTAGGGATTAGCTGATTCTAAACCCTGATCAGGCTTTAGTGGGTTAGGATTAGCTGATTCTAACCCCTGATCAGGCCTTAGTGGGTTAGGATTAGGTCATTCTAACCCATGACCAGACCTTATTGGGTTAGGGATTAGCTGATTCTAACCCCTGATCAGGCTTTAGTGGGTTAGGGATTAGCTGATTCTAAACCCTGATCAGGCTTTAGTGGGTTAGGATTAGGTCATTCTAACCCATGACCAGACCTTAGTGGGTTAGGGATTAGCTGATTCTAACCCCTGATCAGGCTTTAGTGGGTTAGGGATTAGCTGATTCTAACCCCTGATCAGGCCTTAGTGGGTTAGGGATTAGCTGATTCTAACCCCTGATCAGGCCTTAGTGGGTTAGGATTAGCTGATTCTAATCCCTGATCAGGCTTTAGTGGGTTAGGGATTAGCTGATTGTAATCCCTGATCAGGCTTTAGTGGGTTAGGGATTAGCTGATTCTAACCCCTGATCAGGCCTTAGTGGGTTAGGGATTAGCTGATTCTAACCCCTGATCTGGTTTTAGTGGGTTAGGGATTAGCTGATTCTAACCCCCTGATCAGGCTTTAGTGGGATAGGGATTAGCTGATTCTAACCCCCTGATCTGGTCTTAGTGGGTTAGGGATTAGCTGATTCTAAACCCCTGATCTGGCTTTAGTGGGTTAGGGATTAGCTGATTCTAACCCCTGATCTGGCCTTAATGGGTTAGGGATTAGCTGATTCTAACCCCTGATCTGGTTTTAGTGGGTTAGGGATTAGCTGATTCTAACCCCCTGATCAGGCCTTAGTGGGTTAGGGATTAGCTGATTCTATCCCCTGATCAGGCCTTAGTGGGTTAGGGATGAGCTGATTCTAACCCCTGATCAGGCTTTAGTGGGTTAGGGATTAGCTGATTCTAACCCCCTGATCAGGCTTTAGTGGGTTAGGGATTAGCTGATTCTAACCCCCTGATCAGGCTTTAGTGGGTTAGGGATTAGCTGATTCTAAACCCCTGATCTGGCCTTAGTGGGTTAAGGTTGATTTATTTATGACCTCCGACCTGGCTTTAGTGTGGAAGTTCCCTTTATGTTGATTGATCTCTGGTAACATGCTGCAGGTTTAATCCCTCAGGAGAGATTTCTGTGCTAATCAGCCCAGGGACAGTTAAGGCTCCTGGTCAATATTTTCCAATGGGCGTGTCCCAAATAGCACTCTATTCCCTATAAAGTCCACTAGTCCAGTCATATGGTCAATATTAGTGCACTATACAGGGAATAGGGTGCCTTTTGGGATTCAGATCCATCCACTTGAAAGTGTGTCTTTGCTCCTTAAGTGAATAAGGGGAGGCAGCTGGGTTTATGGAGCTCCCAAGCAGCATGATTAACTATTCATTTTAATGGCAAATTATCCTCCAGTTTCTAGGAGAGAGAGTGAGACAGCGAGACAGAGAGTGAGAGAGAAAGAGAGACAGAGAGAGACAGAGAGACAGAGAAACAGAGAGAGTGAGAGAGAAAGAGAGACAGAGAGAGAGAGAGAGAGAGAGACAGAGACAGAGAGTGTGAGAGAGACAGAGCGACAGAGAGAGTGAGAGAGACAGAGAGAGTGAGAGAAATAGAGAGAGACAGAGAGACAGACAGAGAGAGAGAGTGAGAGAGAGAGGGAGACAAAGACAGAGACAGAGAGAGAGAGAGAGAGAGAGACAGAGAGAGAGAGACAAAGAGAGAGAGAGATAAAGAGAGAGAGACAGAGAGAGAGAGAGTGAGACAGAGAGACAGAGAGACATAGAGAGAGAGACAGAGCGAGGGAGACAGAGAGATAGAGAGACGGAGAGAGAGAGAGAAAGAGAGAAAGAGAGAGAGAGGTAAAGAGAGAGATACAGAGAGAGAGAGAGAGGGGGAGGGGAGTGTCTCAGTTGGAAGAGCATGGAGATTGCAACACCAGGGCTGTGGATAAGAGTGTCTGCTAAATTACCCCCCCCCCCCAAAAAAAGAGAGAGGAGTAGAGCAAGAGACCTTCGTAAATTGATGTATCTCTCCTCTGAGGTTTATTCCAGAGGCATTATGGCATTGTAAAATATTAATATGAGAGTGCATTTAGCTGAGGTTCGCTAGGCAGGAAAGGCGGGTGGGTATTCTCCAGTGGGTTCCATTTAGGTCACCAGAGACATCAGTCTCTCATTCTCTTCTCCTCTCCGCCTCTCAGCCTCTCAGCCTCTCATCCTCTTCTCCTCTCAGCCTCTCAGCCTCTCATCCTCTTCTCCTCTCAGCCTCTCAGCCTCTCATCCTCTCATCCTCTTCTCCTCTCAGCCTCTCAGCCTCTCAGCCTCTCAGCCTCTCATCCTCTCAGCCTCTCATCCTCTCATCCTCTTCTCCTCTCATCCTCTTCTCCTCTCATCCTCTTCTCCTCTCAGCCTCTCAGCCTCTCAGCCTCTCAGCCTCTCAGCCTCTCATCCTCTTCTCCTCTCAGCCTCTTCTCCTCTCAGCCTCTCAGCCTCTCATCCTCTTCTCCTCTCAGCCTCTCATCCTCTCAGCCTCTCAGCCTCTCAGCCTCTCAGCCTCTCAGCCTCTCATCCTCTCAGCCTCTCATCCTCTCAGCCTCTCAGCCTCTCAGTCTCTCAGCCTCTCATCCTCTCAGCCTCTCAGCCTCTCAGCCTCTCAGTCTCTCATCCTCTTCTCCTATCCTCCTCTCAGCCTCTCAGCCTCTCAGCCTCTCAGCCTCTTCTCCTCTCAGCCTCTCATCCTCTCAGCCTCTCAGCCTCTCAGCCTCTTCTCCTCTCAGCCTCTCAGTCTCTCATCCTCTCAGCCTCTCAGCCTCTTCTCCTCTCAGACTCTAATCCTCTCATCCTCTTCTCCTCTCAGCCTCTCATCCTCTCATCCTCTTCTCCTCTCAGCCTCTCAGCCTCTCAGCCTCTCAGCCTCTTCTCCTCTCAGCCTCTCAGCCTCTCAGCCTCTCATCCTCTTCTCCTCTCAGCCTCTCAGACTCTCATCCTCTTCTCCTCGCCACCTCTCAGCCTCTCATTCTCTCAGCCTCTTCTCCTCTCAGTCTCTCATCCTCTCAGCCTCTTCTCCTCTCAGCCTCTCAGCCTCTCACCCGCTTCTCCTCTCAGCCTCTCAGCCTCTCATCCTCTTCTCCTCGCCACCTCTCAGCCTCTCAGCCTCTCAGCCTCTTCTCCTCTCAGTCTCTCAGCCTCTCAGCCTCTCAGCCTCTTCTCCTCTCAGCCTCTCAGTCTCTCATTCTCTTCTCCTCTCAGCCTCTCAGTCTCTCATCCTCTTCTCCTCTCAGCCTCTCAGTCTCTCATCCTCTTCTTCTCTCAGCCTCTCATCCTCTTCTCCTCTCGGCCTCTTCTCTCAGCCTCTCATCCTCTTCTCCTCTCAGCCTCTCAGCCTCGCATCCTCTCAGTCTCTCAGCCTCTCAGACTCTTCACCTCTCAGCATCTTATCCTTTCATCCTCTCAGCCTCTCAGCCTCTTCTCCTCTCAGCCTCTCATCCTCTCATCCTCTCAGCCTCTCAGCCTCTTCTCCTCTCAGCCTCTCAGCCTCTCAGGCTCTCAGCCTCTCAGTCTCTCAGCCTCTCAGCCTCTCAGCCTCTCAGCCTCTCAGCCTCTCAGCCTCTCAGGATCTCGTCCTTCCATTCCTCTCAGCCTCTCAGCCTCTCCTCCTTTAAGCTTCTCCACCTCTCAGCCTCTCCTCCTCTCAGCCTCTCCTCCTTTATGCCTCTCCTCCTCTCAGCCTCTCCTCCTCTCAGCCTCTCCTCCTTTAAGCCCCTCAATCTCCAGCCTCTCTTCCTCTCAGCCTCTCCTCCTTTAAGCCCCTCAATCTCCAGCCTCTCTTCTTCTCAGCTTCTCAGCCGGCTGATGATTTATCCTAAATGTAACATTAAGAGAGAGACCCAGCTTTCCTAAAGGTTCCAGGGACCGAAGCTTGTTTTTTTTATTATTTTACTTCTCCGTCTTTTTCCAGATTTGTTGTGTTTGAATAAAATGTTGTGTGGCATCAATGTGAGGCAGCATTCGTGTTGCTAGTGGGTCTCTGGTGAACGAAACACACACAGTGACATGTAGTGTCAAGCCCAGGCCTCAGCAGCAACCTGGCTCGTCTAACGTAACACTGATTACAATAGACTGCATGTCATCTCCTGTTATAACATGAGACAGACTGGGCTATCCTCTGAGAGTTACACAGAAAAACAATACACACAACACACACACACACACACACACACATACACACATACACACACACACACACACACACACACACACACACACACACACACACACACACACACACACACACACACACACACACACACACACACACACACACACACACACACACACAGAGAGAAATTAGAGTATGACACGCTGTCTGAGGTTAGAGCCGTGTTAAAGCTGTATTACAGGTGTGTTGGAGCTGCTGATAGTGCTGTATAGCTATCTGTAGAGATGTGAGAAAGCTGTATAGCTATCTATAGAGGTGTGATAAAGCTGTATAGCTATCTGTAGAGATGTGATGAAGCTGTAGAGTTATCTGTAAAGATGTGATGAAGCTGTATAGCTATCTGTAAAGATGTGATAAAGCTGTATAGCTATCTGTAGAGATGTGATAAAGCTGTATAGCTATCTGTAGAGATGTGATAAAGCTGTATAGTTATCTGTAGAGATGTGATAAAGCTGTATAGCTATCTGTAAAGATGTGATAAAGCTGTATAGCTATCTGTAGAGATGTGATAAAGCTGTATAGCTATCTGTAGAGATGTGATAAAGCTGTATAGTTATCTGTAGAGATGTGATAAAGCTGTATAGCTATCTGTAAAGATGTGATAAAGCTGTATAGCTATCTGTAGAGATGTGAGAAAGCTGTATAGCTATCTGTAGAGATGTGATGAAGCTGTAGAGTTATCTGTAAAGATGTGATGAAGCTGTATAGCTATCTGTAGAGATGTGAGAAAGCTGTATAGCTATCTGTAGAGATGTGATAAAGCTGTATAGCTATCTATAGAGGTGTGATAAAGATGTATAGCTATCTGTAGAGATGTGATGAAGCTGTAGAGTTATCTGTAAAGATGTGATGAAGCTGTATAGCTATCTGTAAAGATGTGATAAAGCTGTATAGCTATCTGTAGAGATGTGATAAAGCTGTATAGGTATCTGTAGAGATGTGATAAAGCTGTATAGCTATCTGTAGAGATGTGATAAAGCTGTATAGCTATCTGTAAAGATGTGATAAAGCTGTATAGCTATCTGTAGAGATGTGATAAAGCTGTATAGCTATCTGTAGAGATGTGATAAAGCTGTATAGCTATCTGTAGAGATGTGATAAAGCTGTATAGCTATCTGTAGAGATGTGATAAAGCTGTATAGCTATCTATAGAGGTGTGATAAAGCTGTATAGCTATCTGTAGAGATGTGATGAAGCTGTAGAGTTATCTGTAAAGATGTGATGAAGCTGTATAGCTATCTGTAAAGATGTGATAAAGCTGTATAGCTATCTGTAGAGATGTGATAAAGCTGTATAGGTATCTGTAGAGATGTGATAAAGCTGTATAGCTATCTGTAGAGATGTGATAAAGCTGTATAGCTATCTGTAAAGATGTGATAAAGCTGTATAGCTATCTGTAGAGATGTGATAAAGCTGTATAGCTATCTGTAGAGATGTGATAAAGCTGTATAGCTATCTGTAGCGATGTGATGAAGCTGTAGAGCTATCTGTAGAGATGTGATAAAGCTGTAGAGCTATCTGTAGAGATGTGATAAAGCTGTAGAACTATCTGTAGAGATGTGATAAAGCTGTATAGCTATCTGTAAAGATGTGATAAAGCTGTATAGCTATCTGTAGAGATGTGATAAAGCTGTATAGCTATCTGTAGAGATGTGATAAAGCTGTATAGCTATCTGTAGAGATGTGATGAAGCTGTATAACTATCTGTAGAGATGTGATAAAGCTGTATAGCTATCTGTAGAGATGTGATGAAGCTGTAGAGTTATCTGTAAAGATGTGATGAAGCTGTATAGCTATCTGTAAAGATGTGATAAAGCTGTATAGCTATCTGTAGAGATGTGATAAAGCTGTATAGCTATCTGTAGAGATGTGATAAAGCTGTATAGCTATCTGTAGAGATGTGATAAAGCTGTATAGCTATCTGTAGAGATGTGATAAAGCTGTATAGCTATCTGTAGAGATGTGATAAAGCTGTATAGCTATCTGTAGAGATGTGATAAAGCTGTATAGCTATCTGTAAAGATGTGAAAAAGCTGTATAGCTATCTGTAGAGATGTGATAAAGCTGTATAGCTATCTGTAGAGATGTGATAAAGCTGTATAGCTATCTGTAGAGATGTGATGAAGCTGTAGAGCTATCTGTAGAGATGTGATAAAGCTGTAGAGCTATCTGTAGAGATGTGATAAAGCTGTAGAACTATCTGTAGAGATGTGATGAAGCTGTATAGCTATCTGTAAAGATGTGATAACGCTGTATAGCTATCTGTAGAGATGTGATAAAGCTGTATAGCTATCTGTAGAGATGTGATGAAGCTGTATAGCTATCTGTAGAGATGTGATAAAGCTGTATAGCTATCTGTAGAGATGTGATAAAGCTGTATAGGTATCTGTAGAGATGTGATAAAGCTGTATAGGTATCTGTAGAGATGTGATAAAGCTGTATAGCTATCTGTAGAGATGTGATAAAGCTGTATAGCTATCTGTAAAGATGTGATAAAGCTGTATAGCTATCTGTAGAGATGTGATAAAGCTGTATAGCTATCTGTAGAGATGTGATAAAGCTGTATAGCTATCTGTAGAGATGTGATGAAGCTGTAGAGCTATCTGTAGAGATGTGATAAAGCTGTAGAGCTATCTGTAGAGATGTGATAAAGCTGTAGAACTATCTGTAGAGATGTGATAAAGCTGTATAGCTATCTGTAAAGATGTGATAAAGCTGTATAGCTATCTGTAGAGATGTGATAAAGCTGTATAGCTATCTGTAGAGATGTGATAAAGCTGTATAGCTATCTGTAGAGATGTGATAAAGCTGTATAGCTATCTGTAGAGATGTGATAAAGCTGTATAGCTATCTGTAGAGATGTGATAAAGCTGTATAGCTATCTGTAAAGATGTGAAAAAGCTGTATAGCTATCTGTAGAGATGTGATAAAGCTGTATAGCTATCTGTAGAGATGTGATGAAGCTGTATAGCTATCTGTAGAGATGTGATAAAGCTGTATAGCTATCTGTAGAGATGTGATAAAGCTGTATAGCTATCTGTAGAGATGTGATAAAGCTGTATAGCTATCTGTAGAGATGTGATAAAGCTGTATAGCTATCTATAGAGGTGTGATAAAGCTGTATAGCTATCTGTAGAGATGTGATGAAGCTGTAGAGTTATCTGTAAAGATGTGATGAAGCTGTATAGCTATCTGTAAAGATGTGATAAAGCTGTATAGCTATCTGTAGAGATGTGATAAAGCTGTATAGGTATCTGTAGAGATGTGATAAAGCTGTATAGCTATCTGTAGAGATGTGATAAAGCTGTATAGCTATCTGTAAAGATGTGATAACACTGTATAGCTATCTGTAGAGATGTGATAAAGCTGTATAGCTATCTGTAGAGATGTGATAAAGCTGTATAGCTATCTGTAGAGATGTGATGAAGCTGTAGAGCTATCTGTAGAGATGTGATAAAGCTGTAGAGCTATCTGTAGAGATGTGATAAAGCTGTAGAACTATCTGTAGAGATGTGATAAAGCTGTATAGCTATCTGTAAAGATGTGATAAAGCTGTATAGCTATCTGTAGAGATGTGATAAAGCTGTATAGCTATCTGTAGAGATGTGATAAAGCTGTATAGCTATCTGTAGAGATGTGATGAAGCTGTATAACTATCTGTAGAGATGTGATAAAGCTGTATAGCTATCTGTAGAGATGTGATGAAGCTGTAGAGCTATCTGTAGAGATGTGATAAAGCTGTATAGCTATCTGTAGAGATGTGATAAAGCTGTATAGCTATCTATAGAGGTGTGATAAAGCTGTATAGCTATCTGTAGAGATGTGATGAAGCTGTAGAGTTATCTGTAAAGATGTGATGAAGCTGTATAGCTATCTGTAAAGATGTGATAAAGCTGTATAGCTATCTGTAGAGATGTGATAAAGCTGTATAGCTATCTGTAGAGATGTGATAAAGCTGTATAGCTATCTGTAGAGATGTGATAAAGCTGTATAGCTATCTGTAGAGATGTGATAAAGCTGTATAGCTATCTGTAGAGATGTGATAAAGCTGTATAGGTATCTGTAGAGATGTGATAAAGCTGTATAGCTATCTGTAGAGATGTGATAAAGCTGTATAGCTATCTGTAAAGATGTGATAAAGCTGTATAGCTATCTGTAGAGATGTGATAAAGCTGTATAGCTATCTGTAGAGATGTGATAAAGCTGTATAGCTATCTGTAGAGATGTGATAAAGCTGTATAGCTATCTGTAGAGATGTGATAAAGCTGTATAGCTATCTGTAGAGATGTGATAAAGCTGTATAGCTATCTGTAGAGATGTGATAAAGCTGTATAGCTATCTGTAGAGATGTGATAAAGCTGTATAGCTATCTGTAGAGATGTGATAAAGCTGTATAGCTATCTGTAAAGATGTGATAAAGCTGTATAGCTATCTGTAGAGATGTGATAAAGCTGTATAGCTATCTGTAGAGATGTGATAAAGCTGTATAGCTATCTGTAGCGATGTGATGAAGCTGTAGAGCTATCTGTAGAGATGTGATAAAGCTGTAGAGCTATCTGTAGAGATGTGATAAAGCTGTAGAACTATCTGTAGAGATGTGATAAAGCTGTATAGCTATCTGTAAAGATGTGATAAAGCTGTATAGCTATCTGTAGAGATGTGATAAAGCTGTATAGCTATCTGTAGAGATGTGATAAAGCTGTATAGCTATCTGTAGAGATGTGATGAAGCTGTATAACTATCTGTAGAGATGTGATAAAGCTGTATAGCTATCTGTAGAGATGTGATGAAGCTGTAGAGCTATCTGTAGAGATGTGATAAAGCTGTATAGCTATCTGTAGAGATGTGATAAAGCTGTATAGCTATCTATAGAGGTGTGATAAAGCTGTATAGCTATCTGTAGAGATGTGATGAAGCTGTAGAGTTATCTGTAAAGATGTGATGAAGCTGTATAGCTATCTGTAAAGATGTGATAAAGCTGTATAGCTATCTGTAGAGATGTGATAAAGCTGTATAGCTATCTGTAGAGATGTGATAAAGCTGTATAGCTATCTGTAGAGATGTGATAAAGCTGTATAGCTATCTGTAGAGATGTGATAAAGCTGTATAGCTATCTGTAGAGATGTGATAAAGCTGTATAGCTATCTGTAGAGATGTGATAAAGCTGTATAGCTATCTGTAGAGATGTGATAAAGCTGTATAGCTATCTGTAAAGATGTGAAAAAGCTGTATAGCTATCTGTAGAGATGTGATAAAGCTGTATAGCTATCTGTAGAGATGTGATAAAGCTGTATAGCTATCTGTAGAGATGTGATGAAGCTGTAGAGCTATCTGTAGAGATGTGATAAAGCTGTAGAGCTATCTGTAGAGATGTGATAAAGCTGTAGAACTATCTGTAGAGATGTGATGAAGCTGTATAGCTATCTGTAAAGATGTGATAACGCTGTATAGCTATCTGTAGAGATGTGATAAAGCTGTATAGCTATCTGTAGAGATGTGATAAAGCTGTATAGCTATCTGTAGAGATGTGATAAAGCTGTATAGCTATCTGTAGAGATGTGATAAAGCTGTATAGGTATCTGTAGAGATGTGATAAAGCTGTATAGGTATCTGTAGAGATGTGATAAAGCTGTATAGCTATCTGTAGAGATGTGATAAAGCTGTATAGCTATCTGTAAAGATGTGATAAAGCTGTATAGCTATCTGTAGAGATGTGATAAAGCTGTATAGCTATCTGTAGAGATGTGATAAAGCTGTATAGCTATCTGTAGAGATGTGATGAAGCTGTAGAGCTATCTGTAGAGATGTGATAAAGCTGTAGAGCTATCTGTAGAGATGTGATAAAGCTGTAGAACTATCTGTAGAGATGTGATAAAGCTGTATAGCTATCTGTAAAGATGTGATAAAGCTGTATAGCTATCTGTAGAGATGTGATAAAGCTGTATAGCTATCTGTAGAGATGTGATAAAGCTGTATAGCTATCTGTAGAGATGTGATAAAGCTGTATAGCTATCTGTAGAGATGTGATAAAGCTGTATAGCTATCTGTAGAGATGTGATAAAGCTGTATAGCTATCTGTAAAGATGTGAAAAAGCTGTATAGCTATCTGTAGAGATGTGATAAAGCTGTATAGCTATCTGTAGAGATGTGATGAAGCTGTATAGCTATCTGTAGAGATGTGATAAAGCTGTATAGCTATCTGTAGAGATGTGATAAAGCTGTATAGCTATCTGTAGAGATGTGATAAAGCTGTATAGCTATCTGTAGAGATGTGATAAAGCTGTATAGCTATCTATAGAGGTGTGATAAAGCTGTATAGCTATCTGTAGAGATGTGATGAAGCTGTAGAGTTATCTGTAAAGATGTGATGAAGCTGTATAGCTATCTGTAAAGATGTGATAAAGCTGTATAGCTATCTGTAGAGATGTGATAAAGCTGTATAGGTATCTGTAGAGATGTGATAAAGCTGTATAGCTATCTGTAGAGATGTGATAAAGCTGTATAGCTATCTGTAAAGATGTGATAACACTGTATAGCTATCTGTAGAGATGTGATAAAGCTGTATAGCTATCTGTAGAGATGTGATAAAGCTGTATAGCTATCTGTAGAGATGTGATGAAGCTGTAGAGCTATCTGTAGAGATGTGATAAAGCTGTAGAGCTATCTGTAGAGATGTGATAAAGCTGTAGAACTATCTGTAGAGATGTGATAAAGCTGTATAGCTATCTGTAAAGATGTGATAAAGCTGTATAGCTATCTGTAGAGATGTGATAAAGCTGTATAGCTATCTGTAGAGATGTGATAAAGCTGTATAGCTATCTGTAGAGATGTGATGAAGCTGTATAACTATCTGTAGAGATGTGATAAAGCTGTATAGCTATCTGTAGAGATGTGATGAAGCTGTAGAGCTATCTGTAGAGATGTGATAAAGCTGTATAGCTATCTGTAGAGATGTGATAAAGCTGTATAGCTATCTATAGAGGTGTGATAAAGCTGTATAGCTATCTGTAGAGATGTGATGAAGCTGTAGAGTTATCTGTAAAGATGTGATGAAGCTGTATAGCTATCTGTAAAGATGTGATAAAGCTGTATAGCTATCTGTAGAGATGTGATAAAGCTGTATAGCTATCTGTAGAGATGTGATAAAGCTGTATAGCTATCTGTAGAGATGTGATAAAGCTGTATAGCTATCTGTAGAGATGTGATAAAGCTGTATAGCTATCTGTAGAGATGTGATAAAGCTGTATAGGTATCTGTAGAGATGTGATAAAGCTGTATAGCTATCTGTAGAGATGTGATAAAGCTGTATAGCTATCTGTAAAGATGTGATAAAGCTGTATAGCTATCTGTAGAGATGTGATAAAGCTGTATAGCTATCTGTAGAGATGTGATAAAGCTGTATAGCTATCTGTAGAGATGTGATAAAGCTGTATAGCTATCTGTAGAGATGTGATAAAGCTGTATAGCTATCTGTAGAGATGTGATAAAGCTGTATAGCTATCTGTAGAGATGTGATAAAGCTGTATAGCTATCTGTAGAGATGTGAAAAAGCTGTAGAGCTGTGTTTGAGCTATCTTCGGTCTGTGTTAGAACTCTAGAGCTGTGTATATTTTATTTACCCTTTTTTTTTACTAGGCAAGTCAGTTAAGAACAAATTCTTATTTTCAATGATGGCCTAGGAACAGCAGGTTAACTGCCTTGTTCAGGGGGCGGAATGACAGATTTTGTACCTTGTCAGATCGGGGATTCGATCTAGCAACCTTCCGGTTACTGGCCTAATGCTCTAACCACTAGGCAACCTGCTTCCCCAGAGCTGTATAGCTGTGTTAGAGCTGTGTTGCAGCTGTAAAGCTGTGTTAGAGCTGTGTTACAGCTGTAGAGCTGTGTTAGAGCTGTGTTACAGCTGTAGAGCTGTGTTAGAGCTGTGTTACAGCTGTAGAGCTGTGTTAGAGCTGTATAGCTGTGTTACAGCTGTGTTACAGCTGTGTTAGAGCTGTGTTAGAGCTGTGTTAGAGCTCTAGAGCTGTGTTAGAGCAGTGTTAGAGCTGTATTAAAGCTGTGTTAGAGCTGTGTTACAGTGCGTTACAGTGTGTTACAGCTGTAGAGCTGTGTTAGAGCTGTAGAGCTGTGTTACAGCTGTGTTAGAGCTGTGTTAGAGCTGTGTTAGAGCTCTAGAGCTGTGTTAGAGCAGTGTTAGAGCTGTATTAAAGCTGTGTTAGAGCTGTGTTACAGTGCGTTACAGTGTGTTACAGCTGTAGAGCTGTGTTAGAGCTGTAGAGCTGTGTTACAGCTGTTAGAGCTGTGTTAGAGCTGTGTTAGAGGTGTGTTAGAGCTGTGTTAGAGGTGTGTTAGAGCTGTATAGCTGTGTTAGAGCTGTAGAGCTGTGCTACAGCTGTTAGAGCTGTGTTAGAGCTGTGTTAGAGCTGTGTTAGAGCTGTGTTAGATCTGTGTTAGAGCTGTTAGAGCTGTGTTAGAGCTGTATAGCTGTGTTAGAGCTGTAGAGCTGTGTTAGAGCTGTGTTACAAACAGCTGTGTTAGAGCTGTGTTAGAGCTGTGTTACAGCTGGGCCACAGCCGGATTGTTAAATGTTTCTGGTCAAAGACAGATGGAATGGTATGAATTCCACCCACTGTTGAGCACACACACACACACACACACACACACACACACACACGCACACACACACACACACACACACACACACACACACACACACACACATACACAAACACACACACACACACACACACTACACACACACACACACATACAATACATCAATACATCTTTATTGATCCCTCGGGCTATAACAGAGACAATATACATTAGATATCTGTATTGATTCATCGGGCTATAACAGAGACACCACACATTAGATATCTGTATTGATCCATCAGGCTATAACAGAGACAACACACATTAGGTATCTGTATTGATCCATCGGGCTATAACAGAGACAATATACATTAGATATCTGTATTGATCCCTCGGGCTTTA